>NC_089847.1:127090983-127218483 GCF_035609145.1 Eleutherodactylus coqui | reverse complement strand
CATATCTATCTATCTATCTATAACATATCTATCTATCTATCTATCTCATATCTATCTATCTATCTATCTATCTATCTATCTATCTATCTATCTCATATCTATCTATCTATCTCATATCTATCTATCTCATATCTATCTATCTATCTCATATCTATCTATCTATCTATCTATCTATCTATCTATCTATCTATCTATCTATCTCCTATTTATCTATCTATCTATCTATCTATAACATATCTATCTATCCCATATCTATCTATCTATCCATCCATCCATCCATCCATCCATCCATCCATCCCTGTAAAGGACTACACTCACTAAGAAAGCTTCCTCCTCAGGAAGTGGAAGAAGTATAATGAAGTACCTTGAAGATATTTCCTCTGACTTGGTGGAATAAGTTGTGGTTTTGTAACGCAATCATCTAATGGCTTTAATTGGCGCCAAAGTAAATTCATCCTATTTTTTCAAGAAAAAAGACAAACTACAAGTGAGTAGTGGAGACATCGAGCCTCCTTGTGTTTTTGCCTTTGAAGCCTTCGAGAGCAATGTTCTCCGACTCTGTAATTAACAGCAAAAAGTTATTTGTGTGGCGCACTTCCCAAGTTTCCGAATGACACGGGCTCTTCAGTGACCGCTGCTCTTCATTTTTCAACCCCCTAATTTCATTATGTTTGACACAAAGCGTCGCTTCCGTCCTGTAATTACTGTATAAGATATTTTATTCTCACAAAGTTGTAATTTTCACAAAATTAGTCGGACTGCTTCAATTATGTAAATTGAATCTCGAGAATATAATGATGGCGTTTGAGAGCAGAACAAAGAGCCTCACCAGAGCTCGACACTCACCATTGAGACTACAACAATGCGCTTTATTATTAGAGGCGTCTCACAATCCCTCCTGAACATTCTTTATATTGTGCCTTGCATGGAGGGCGTTACATTATTGTCTTAAAGGGGTTGTGCAGAATTAGAAAAACATGGCTACTTTTGACCAAAAACAGCGCCACATCTGACCACAGGCTCTGTGTGGTGTTGCAGCTACACAGCATTCACTTCAGTGGAGCTGAGTTACAATACCAGATATAGTCAGGAGTGCATTGTGTCTAGAGGAAAGCGGCTATTTTTCCTAATCCTGGACATTCCCTTTAATAGTCACCCTGTTCCTTTATCTTAAAGGGGTAGTCCAGGAAATGAACAAAATTTCCCTGGCCTTCAGGGCTTATTCCCATGGGCATATTTTTTCTCAGTATTTTGTGAGCCAAAACCAGGAGTGGAGCGTACAGAAGGAAAGTAGAATGGGAAGACTTGCATTTTTTCCGTATTTTGGACCCGCTCCTGGTTTTGGCTTACAGAATACTGAGTAACTATACGCCGTGTTAAGGAGCCCTCAGGCAGTGAGAAATCCATTCTAGAATGTAATTAAGACAGATTGAAGAGATCTAGCAGAAGAGGGGACAGGAGATGCCATGGGTGGGGTGGAGGTAATATCATATTGTCCTTACGTGTCACCCTGATGGGAACTAACAACGTGGTTTTAGGCTCCATCCTCCTATGAGATCTCCCAAACCCATCCTAATTGCTGTCTATGATGGGTTTCTCAGAGTGAGAGGGCTCTTTCATACAAGCATATATTGGCCGCTGTTTTCACGGCCAGCTGATATACGCTATTTGTGAACGGGCGCACAAATCTAACGCTTGTACACCCGTTCAGATGGCATGGGCCACGATGCATATGCGCCGAAGCCGCCATGCCGTTGCCCCTTCTCCTTTCCTCCCGCTTGCTGGCTCAACTCAGCTCTTCTGCCCTCTGGCTGTTTGCAGTGGGAGGGGGCGGGGTAGGGGCAGAGCTAAGCTTTCTCCTCCTCCCCACCCCTTGTCCGCAGCCATCAATGGGAGGAGGAGAGACGGGGCAGTGTTTAGCTCCTCCCCCATCCCACCCCCTCCCATTGCAATCAGCTGGAGGGAGGAGAGAAGAGGAAGGGAGTTTAACAGTCATGCTGCTAAACTCCATCCCAGCTCCCTCTCTGGCCGCTGTCTTTGGCTCCCATAGCAGCCCATGCAGCGGCTGACGTATTCTAGCCCAAAAGACAGTTCCAGGACTATCTTTTGGGCCCGATGTAAAAGCACCCGGCGCTATATTGGTCAGCTGGGCGTTTTTACGTTGCAGGAATACGGCCATGTGATCTGATGCATTGGAATCCAATGCATTAGATCGTAGCGTATATCGGCTGGCTGTGAAAACGGCATCCAATATACGCTCATGTAAAAGAGCCCAGAGAAGAAGAAAAAGAGGAAGATGAAGTGGAGGCAGAAAAAGAGGAGGTGGAAGATGAAGTGAAGGAAGAAGGCTGTCTCCCTCTCTCCGCCCCTGGGCGGAGGCTTTTGTTTAAAGGTTGGGCGGAGACTTGCAATCACTGCCAGTTATTGGTTTCCCTCAGTGTGTTAGCTAGTCTGCCTCTGTTGGGCTCCTGCTTCTGTCATCTTGTCTGCCATACTTTGCTATTGTCCGCCAGGTTTTTCCATCTGCCTCAGTTCTGCTTAGTGTTGTTCGTGTTGGTTATTTACATCTGTCTTTTCTGTCTGTGTTCTACCCTTTTCATCCAGGTACGCCAGTGTCCCTTTTCAGTCCCTAGTGAGAGTAGGGACCGCCGCCCAGTTGCCCGCCTGTGGTTAGCCAGGAGTGGAGGCAAACAGGCAGGGACAGTGGCTGTGGGTGAGATCTAGGGCACCAGGGATGGCGTATCACAGATAGTATACCGTAACACCATAACTGGCCTTTAAAATTGCTCTCCAATGGAGGCCATGAGTACCCTCGCAAGTCAGTTGCAGGATTTAGTGGTCGTGATCCAAGACCTGTCCGGTCGTATGGTGGCCCAGGAGCAGCGGGAGATAGTGCATGTTTCTACCACCCCTTCTATTCCTGAGCCCAAGTGTCCTCTTCCTGAGGTATTTTCAGGGGAGAGGAGCAAGTTTTTTGTTTTCCAGCATGCATGTAGATTGTATTTTCAGATGCGGTCCCGCTCTTCCGGCTCAGAATCCCAGAAAGTTGGATTGATTATGTCCTTACTTTGGCGTCCCCCCCAGACATGGGCCTACTCCTTGCCCGAGAGTTCGGCTTGTCTGCAGTCAGTTGATTTGTTTTTCAGGAACTTGGAGGTATTTTTGTACCGTGCGGGGTTGGCGGTATCTCATCTCATGTCTCTATGTCAGGGGTAGCAGTGGGTAGAGGACTATTGCTCTAAATTTAGACTGTATGCAGGTGAAATCTCTTGGAACAATAGCGCCCTTAAAGATGTGTTTTTATTGGGTCTTTCTGACGCTGTCAAGGATCTACTCTTTTCTCACCCCGCTCCCGTGACACTCAATGATGCGATGGAATTGGCAGTCAAAGCTGACAGGAGGCTGAGATCTAGAAAAGAGGAATGTCAGGCCAGTAAGCATAGGGAATCCAGCAGACCCACTCCCTCTTCTCCCATGCCAACTTCTGGCGCCGAGCCTATGGAAGTGGATCACTTAAGTCCCGAGGAACGGCGACTCATCGCCTTTGCCTCTATTGTGGGAAAGCCGGACATCATGTAGCGACCCGTCCTCAGAAGCGTCTACAACATCAGTCTGAACTGGCGGAAAACTTCAGATCCTAGGCGATCTTTGGGAGGATCACCTAGGATCCCAGGTACTCCCTAAGTTGTTGGTGCATTGTCAGGTTGGCTTCCAGAATTTCACTCAGTCGGGTGCTGCTGCCAATTTGATTAGTTTAAGTTTTGTCAGACCTCTGATGACTGAATTCCCATATGCTTCACCAGTATTGATTCTACCCCTCTGTCTGCAGGTGTTGTACAATGGAGGACTTCCATTTTACAGTTCACTGTGGGTGTTCTCCATTCTGAGAATCTGTCGTTCTTGGTGATGGAAAGGATGTCCGTTGATGTAGTGCTTGGTATGCCCTGATTGGCACTGCACAATCCCCGATTTGATTGGTCCACTCGGGAATTGACACACTGGGGTTGTCCTGTCATAGTCACTTAGCTACTATATCCGTGTGTTCAGCAGATACCATACTTATTTCTGAGTATTTGTCCGATTGTCATGACGTATTTTCCAAAAACTGACTGAGACTTTGCCTCCCCATAGGGAGTGGGACTGTGGTATTGATTTGATCCCCGACAGTCCCATCCTTAAGGGAGCCATTTTCAATTTGTCTGGGCATGAGCACGAAGCCCTTAAGTCCTATATCTCAGAGTCTCTGGCCAAATGACATATCCGGCCGTCCAGGTCCCCTGCCGGGCAGCTCTCTTCTTCGTGGAGAAGAAGGATGGGACATTTAAAATTAGTGAAAATTACAGTGAAGAACCAGTGCTCCTGGTCCCTGATTCCTGATTTATTGAATCAGGTGGTAGGGGCCCACTGGTTTTCCAAATTGGACTTAAGGGGGGCTTACAATTTAATTTGCACACGAAAGGAAGATGAGTGGAAAACCGTGTTCAACACCTCGTTCGGACATTTTAAATGTCTGGTCATGCCCTCCGGACTTTGTAATGCTGTGTTCCAGGGATTTATGAATGAGGTCTTCTACGACTTCCTGGGGGTATTCTTGGTCTTATATCTCGATGACATTTTGGTGTACTCCCCAGACTGGGACTCACATGTGTGGCATCTGAGGCTGGTTCTGACCCGTTAGCGTGAGTACCAACTTTTTGCCAAGTTGGAGAAATGCATTTTTGGTACTAAACAAGTGTCTTTCCTGGGTTATGTGATTTCACCCACAGAGATTCAAATGGAGTCTGATAAAATGGCAGCAATCTCCCAATGGGTCAGACCAGATAACCTGAAAGCTCTCCAGCGGTTTTTAGGTTTCACAAATTTCTACCGTAGATTCATTAAGAATTATTCTGTTATTGCTCAACCCCTAACCGATCTTACCAAGAAGGGTGCCGACTTGGTAAGATGGTCACCTGAGGCCCTAGAGGCTTTTAGTCGTCTCAAAAGGGCGTTTACTGCTGCCCTGGTGCTAGCACAGCCTGACGCGGGGACCGTTCTTCATTGAGGTTGATGCGTCTGAGGTGGGGGCGGGGCTGCATTGTCTCAGGAAGTCAGCGGGAGACCCGGGTATGGTCCATGTGCATTCGTCTCGCGGACGTTCAGTTCGGCGGAACGTAACTATGACATGGGTAATCTTTAATTATTAGCGATTAAGTGGTCTCTAGAAGAGTGGCGTCACCATCTTGAGGGGGCAAGGCATCCCATTACCATGTATACTGATCATAAAAACTTGGTATATCTCGCCAATGCTAAGAGACTCACAGCTCGTCAGGCCGGAAGGGCGTTGTTTTTTGCCAAGTTTAACCTCGTCGTTACATATATTCCAGAGGAGAAGAACGTGAAGGCAGACGCCCTCTCACAGAGTTTTGGTTCACCGGAAAGTGAGACAGTGGCTCCCGAGAATATCTTGGCACCTGGGGTCGTGGTGGCAGCTGTAGGATCTGATCTCATTCCTCATCTACAAAACTGTCAGCAGGATGCTCCCTCAGGGGTGTCGGGGGCAGATGGTTTGTGCCAGAGACCTTGCGTCTCAGAGTCATTGAAGAGTCTCACTCATCTGTTCTCGCAGGCCATCCAGGGGTCCAGGGATCTTTGTACTAGACACTACTGGTGGCCAGGCGTGTCTCGGGAGATCCGCAACTTTGTTAAGGGATGCTCTGTCTGTGCACGCAGTAAAAGTCTGCGTCCGGAGGGGCCTCTGAGACCGTTACCGGTGCCTTTTTGTCCGTGGTCGCATGTATCGGTAGATTTTATCACCGATCTACCTGAGTCTCAGAAGTTCACCACTATCCTAGTTGTTGAAGACCGTTTCTCAAAGATGGCACATTTCATGGCGCTAAAGAAGCTACCTTCTGCGACAGAATTTTCCAACATTTTTGTAAAAGAAATCATTTGTCTACATGGGGTTCCCAAGAACATCGTATCTGATCGCAGGGTTCAGTTTGTTGCGCAATTTTGGTGAGCCTTCTGTTGAAACCTGGGAACGTCGCTTCTCGTCAGCATTCCACCCGCAAACTAATGGTCAGACTGAACGGAAGAACTAGGATTTAGTGCAATATTTACGGTTTTTTGCTAGTGAAAAGGCTCATCAGTGGGCAGAGTTCCTGCCGTTGGCAGAGTTTACACTAAACAACCGTACTTGTTCTTCCACTGGGGTATCTCCATTCCTTTGCGTATATGGTCAGCATCCTCGCTTCCTTACAGCTATTTCAACTCCGTCTGCCTGTCCTGCAGCTGATGTTGCCACAGATGTGCTGCAGGGGGTATGGGAAGAAGTACAGAAGAACCTGGAAGCAACGGGGGCTCGTATGCAGTTGCGTAGTGGGAGGAGTCTGTCAGTATCTGAACCTTACAGGGTGGGACAGAAGGTATATTTGTCTTCTAGAAATTTCAAATTGAAGGTTCCATCTTTGAAACTGGCGCCCCGTTACGTGGGTCCCTTTGTCATCACGTAGGTAGTAAATCCGCTTGCTTATAAACTTAATTTGCCAGCTACATGGAGGGTTCATAGGGTTTTTCATAAGCCATTATTGAAACCTTTTGTTCCTTCGGGTGCCCGGCCTGGGGTTAGCCAGGAGTGGAGGCAAGTAGGCAGGGACAGGGGTCGTGGGTGAGATCTAGGGCACCCAGGCTGGCGTATCAAGGGTAGTATACTGTAACACATACCCTATAGACAAGGAGAATCATAACACCCAGTTTTCAATGTATTCTTATATTTCTAGGAGAAATTACAGGAATTAATCAATGCAGAGGTCTAAAAAAAAGTGAATATAAGTATTTACTAAAGAAGAGGACCTGTCAGGGAAACAGAAAGGTCTTGTACTTGTTCCACTATGTCCGTCAGGACCCTTTTACCCTCCCTATGCAGGGTCTTGTGGAAGCTGAATGGGGCCATAACGACCTAGAAATGCCCACAGGTCCTCACAGTAAAGGGACTGTGCCAATGCTGTGGGTAGTGATATGTAAAGTGGGTTACAGGATACGACGCCGACAAAATAGAAAGTCAGTTTTAATTTAAAAAATAACAGGAAAAGAGCATTGCTGCGGCATTTAGGAGGCAGTTCAAGAACTAAATGACTTGCATGATACTGTTTGCAATCCTGACTATCACTAACCAGAATGATGACTGTGTCCAAGCTCGTTTCTATGCCCAACCTCAGTTCAGTCTTATCCAGTAGAACTTTGATTCCTCAAGCCATTATTAGTATGCAGCTGGCCTGCTGGTTAGCTAGCTAGTACTTGCTGCTGCCCACTGGTTTTTACAAAGGCTGTCCTCACTTACGAAACATTTTGTAATAAAAAATCCTGTAACTCTGAACAAAGATCTCAATATCCTTCTACAGATTATTGATCTCCAGACGATGATGCCATGTCCTCCTGCAGATTATTGTCCCTCTGGGATGTTATCTCTCCTGGAGTTTGATGAATTTGATGAGGGGCACCCATTCCTCACTCCATGCTGAGTAGTTTCTGCTTCAACTTACACAGATCCTGGTGAGTTCTACAGACCGTCGCACTCGGCCGCCTTCCAAACCATACACCAACCTCATGGCTTGTGCATGCATGCTTCTACTCCATTAATTTTAATGGGATCTCTGGAAATTGCTGAATGCTTCAAGTTAGCAATTTGTGGCATTTCCATTGAAATGAGTGGAGCACCAATGTACATGCCCGACTGCCATGCCTTTCATGCAGGGACTGTTTCTGAGACTGGTGTGGATCCCAGCGATTCGATCTAGACTCATCAAGAAGTTATCCTTTATCTTGAGGATAGGGGATGGCTTTCTGATCAGTGAAGGTCCACGACTGGGACCCCTACCAATTAAGAGAAGGGGGGGTCCCAAAGATTGCCAGTTGTGTCCTTCTGCTCCATTCATTCGGGAGTGCCGAAAATTGCCGAGTGCTTGAACTTGACAATCTCTTGCATTCTCGTTGAAATGAATGGAGCAGCACTGCGCATGCATGACTGTTGCTCTGTACATGCTGGGACCTTCGGGACCCCTGTTCTCCTGATCTGTGAGGATTCCAGTGGTTGGACCTCAACCGATCACAAAGCTATCCCTTATCCTGTAGATAGGGGATAACTTTCTATCTTGGCACAACTCCTTTAACTACACAGGCCTCAAGAAAGACAAATGGCCTTGGCGCGCCTTATCCAAATAATCGAAAGCTTCTAAATCCAAAGCGTTTAACTTCCGCATGGGAATGCTGTAGACTGTACATTGTGGGTGAAAATAAAGAATTACACAATACTGAAAATTTCGAATTCATCCATTTCAATAAAATCTACCTGCAAAATACATTCCCGATCCAACCTTATCTCGCCTTGACAAAGTGCCCCATTTTTGGTGCGTATATGGAACGGCGACTCTGCGCTTCCCCATACAAATACTGTCGTAAATTCTCATTTAGTACACAGTAATTTTACGCTACTTTATGTCCCTACGGTGCGCTTGTATTTTAACAGGCTTGTGCTTCTCAGTTCTTTACTGCGCTCATCAACCAAAGTGATAGCTGAGAGTAAAGTGTGTTTTCCGGGTTGTATTTTAAGATATTATTACTATTAATAAAAACAAACTATCCTTCTTTCTCGCCAAGCTTTGGGCAAAGCGCATAAAGACGAGTGATGTTCACTCATAATGAGGAGCGGCGAAAATAAATGTCCGTGATAAACAAACCCAACTCATTAATGAATTTGCCTAGAAGATCGGAGATGCTCTACAGGAATTCTGTCATTTTGCATACAGCTATATACCATACAGACAATGAATGTGAATGCTGTAAGGTAAGGATGACACAGAGTCGGCTGAGATTTGGGGAGTGCGGGGCAAGTCATTATCTCAGTGCTTTTCTATAGGAGAGACACACCGAAACAACCGGTTAACCATTGCCAAAAACAAGGCATTGTCAACTTTTTTCTCATTGGGAAACATTGTAGTGAAGTGTCAGGCATCAAGTGGCAGTAGCTAAAGGACAGCGAAGAAAAGGATTCTTGGAGAAAACCATCAGTGATAAGTTAGCCAAGAATCAATGGCCACCAATAGTGTCGAGCAAACCGAACCAGTTGCACCCTGTTTTGGGCGAAATCTTGCTAAAAGTTCAGTTCATGGCGAACCTGAACCTCAGGCGGTTGGTCAAAGAAGGAAGAGGAAGACGAAGAAGAAGATAAAGAGTTAAAAGGAGAGGAAGACGAAGAAGTAGAAAAAGAAGGAAGAGGAGGAAGTGGGAGCTGAAGAAGAAAAGGCCTAAGAAGATTAAAGGTAGAAAAAGAAGAAGAGGAAGAAGAAGATGAAGGGGAAGAAGAAGAGGAGGAAGAAGAAGAGAAGGGAAGTTACTCTTCTCCTGTACCTCAGTGGTTAGCATTGTTGCCTTCCAGTGCTGGGGTCCTCTGTTCAAATCTGGCTAAGCTTAATATCTGCATGGGGTTTGTATATTCTCCCCATGTTTGTGTGGGATCTTTCCTACACTCCAGAAGCATACTAATAGGTGAATATAGATTGCGAGTCCCAATAAGGGCCGGAGATATTAATTGATGTAAAGCACTGTGTGATATATATGTGCTATATAAATAACGGTGGCTATTATGAAGCACAGGGAGAACATACAGATGTGGTCAGTTTTGAACTGAGGCCCTCTGCACTGCAAGGTAATGGTGTTAACCACTAAGTCACAGGAGAAGAGGAGGCATCACCACCACCACCATTTGGCTGGCATTATTGTTTCTGGGGTATTCCAATTTAGGTTCAGTTCAAACTAATTCAAATCGAAATTTGGCAAACTGGTCAAACTGCATTTTTCAAAAGTTTGCTCATCTCTAGACACCAAATCTATAGTTTCAAATGGAAAAACCAAAAATGACTAAAAAATATTATAATTAGTATTTGGCTCTAATACAAATATGAAGATTTTAAAAATGTTTGCTATGAACTGTACACTGATGATAAATACAGTCCCAATTACCTGCACAAGCAAACCTCTCAGCTCAAAACCATCACCGCCTGCTGGATCTTTTTTTGGTTTTGTTGCCATGTATAATGGCAATAAGCTTCATTAGTACAGTTTCCAATTCACAACTTTTAGTGGTATTTGTCTCATTCGCTTAGGGTCAGATAATATATATGTTTGTTCTCCTACTTCATGAAGATAGACCTGTGACGTATAAGAGTGATAGCGCACCTTTAGAAAACATACATGGGGCTCATACATCAAAATTTCCAGGCCATGGTTCAGCTTCAGAAACCTCCAGCCAGTAGTTGCTTGCAATGGATTTTTGGTTCTGTGCTTAACCATACATCACTGTATACCCGTCTCACAGCTATATCATTAGAACGGGTCAGTTGACCACACTGCTGCACTTCAGACTTGTTTACAAAAGAATTTCTGATTAGTTAGACTCTCTATAAATATGCTTGGCTTTTGCCATACATTGCTGGTTACAGCGTAAGCTATGTGCATTTAAATCTAGTATCCCTTGCATGCTTGTAGCATCTTATTCCTAGTCTAATTTTATTTCTTGTCAGTATGGCATTGTTTCTGTGATTATTTCTAGTCCAGTCTTAACTTCTGAGCCTTGAACATTTTTG
Organism: Eleutherodactylus coqui; assembly: GCF_035609145.1. Taxonomy (NCBI): domain Eukaryota; kingdom Metazoa; phylum Chordata; class Amphibia; order Anura; family Eleutherodactylidae; genus Eleutherodactylus; species Eleutherodactylus coqui. The sequence goes on along the minus strand of NC_089847.1, from coordinate 127,207,861 downwards.
TTTGCTCCCTCCCTACTTATATCTGTCTTGACTTGCTCTTCATTCAGCTCTGCTCAATTTGGTTTTCTTGTTTCGGAGTCTCAGTGTTAAAGTTGAGCAAATTGAACCAGTAGTATGTGTCTGTTAACCCTTTTAATTTAATTCTGTCAATTCTGATAGTGGCATTTAAATCCCCCATTGGGGTTTGGGGGTCCTGAATGTTTCCCTTCATGATGAGGTTGTGGGATGCTGTTTGGTTGCCATAAAGGCCCCCAGAGCTGCCAATGCAGACTGCCTATCAAGCTATGCTTGAGGCTTGATAGACGGTCTTTTTTAGATAGTGGTACTAGTTCAAGTCCCCTATGGGGACAAAAAAGGAATGTAAAACTGAGTTTAAAAAAAATGTCATTAATTATTTAAAAACAAGTAAAAGATAATAAAAGTTAAAAAAAATGTTTATTTCTTAATTATAAGAAAAAAATCAAATCTAATCTGTACTACAAAATGGTACCAATGGAAACTGCAGAACATCCGGCAAAAAATGAGCCCTCACACAACTATATCAATGGAAAAATAAAAACATTCTGGCTGTCAGAAAATGGCGGCAGACAATCATTTTATTTTTTTCGAAACATATTTTATTTTATAAGAGTAGTACAGCAAAAAAAACCTATAAATTTGGTATTGTAGTAATTGTACGGACCCGCCAAATAAAGTTATCATATTATTTTTGCTGTAGCATGTACACCGTAGAAACAAGACCCCCAAAAATGGCAGAATTACATGTTTTTTCATCTCTCTCCACTTACGGTAGAAATTTTAAAACAATTTAAAGTACATTTTACGGTACATTAAATGGCACAAAATACATCTCGTCTTACAAAAAACAACCGTCAGACAGCGACGTCGATGGCTAAATCAAAGAGTTAAGATTTTTGGAAAAGGGCTTGGAAAAAAACGAGAAAAGACAAAAAAAAGGTCCGCGTCCTGAAGGGGTTAATCTGAAATGTTTAAGTAATGCGAACCCTCCTATGGAGCGAGCGGCATGTGAGTAAAGTTTATTTGTTTTTGATTAAAACATAAAAATACTGTCTCCGCGTGTCAGCCGCTGCGCCATCACGAAACCTGCAACGCGGGCGCAGTGCCGTCTCCCGGTTCACCATCTATAAGCTGCGAAGACAGTAGATTTTTCCCACAATACTTCTCCGACGTCTGAAATCCTCGGACAAGCGTCTAATCAGTGTCACTCAGTAACTGATAAATCTCTGCCGCAGGATGCAGAGCGACGTGAGAGCGGGCGCCCCAGCCGCAGAGCTGTCACCGCGCCTTTTCTGTCCCTGTCATTACAGGATTTTAATACCTCGCAGTGATGGGCTCCACCTGTGTGCAAGCGGATCCACAGCGAGAGCGCCTATTACCGTATGATACGGAACGTCTTCAGTGTCTCAGCTGGAGACATTTCGCCTGCAATTCCTACAGGAAATGTAGGTTAAGACCGCAAGATCCTTAAGACAGCAGCAGAGGAGCGAGCAGGTAGCGGAGCGACGGGGCAATAGCTTCACCTCCCCGGCGTTATGTTATTCGTTGTGTGCCTGTGGCTCCGTTAATAAGTACATGAAAGGTTTAGGCTGCATTATAGTCACGGCCCCAGTAGTGAAGGGGCTTGTAATCTCGGCTTGTGAAGTGACGGGTCTTCCTGGCTCCTTGCAAGATTGCTTCCTTTTCTAAATGCAGAATGCTGCACCTTCCCCGCTCGTGCTGAGTCCCTTTGATTTTGCTCAACGTCTGCTGTGCTTTGCTCCAGATGATCACCTCCGCTGTAGGGTTTTACATTGCTTTTTTGCTGAGCCGAAGCCCCGTGTTGCATCACAGTATCTACTGTTGGGACTCTTTGCTTTTGATCTTTGCTCCTACACATGTAGAGGAATAAGCTTGACATGGAAAGGTCCCGGAGTCTTGCTGCAGACACCCACTATTTAAAGGGGTTGTCTCATCAAGTAGTATCTAGAGATGAGCGAACGTACTCGTCCGAGCTTGATGCTCGTTCGAGTATTAGCGTGTTCGAGATGCTCGTTACTAGAGGCGAGCACCACGCGATGTTCGAGTTACTTTCACTTTCATCTCTGAGACGTTAGCGCGCTTTTCTGGCCAATAGAAAGACAGGGAAGGCATTACAACTTCCCCCTGCGACGTTCAAGCCCTATACCACCCCCCTGCAGTGAGTGGCTGGCGAGATCAGGTGTCACCCGAGTATAAAAATCGGCCCCTCCCGCGGCTCGCCACAGATGCATTCTGACATAGTTCAGGGACAGTGCTGCTGGTGCCGGAGCTGCTATAGGGAGAGCGTTAGGAGTTATTTTAGGCTTCAAGAACCCCAACGGTCCTTCTTAGGGCCACATCTGACCGTGTGCAGTACTGTTGAGTCTGCTTTTTGCAGTGTTGCACTTTTTTTTTGTTTTGTATATCGGCCGTGCAGAGCATTGCGTCCTGCAGTAATTTTACATAGTCCAGGGCCAGTAGTGGTGAGGCAGGGACAGAAGACATATACAGTCTATATAGGCAATGGTCTTTTCCAAAAAAATTTGGGGAAAAAATTCTATTTGGGCTGCCTGTGACTTTGCTCAGTGTACTGCGTCTCTGCTGGGGGTAGTTGTCCTAATTCATACGCAGCCAGCTAAGTGTTACAGCAGGCTTGCGCAAAATTATTTCCTGGCTCTGCTGTGCGTTCCGTAAGCGAAGTCAGCCTCCAACCACAGGCCAATAAGCGGCACATTTAATTACAGCGTTCTGTTTCTGCACTACTGGTAATACACCATGCTGAGGGGTAGGGGTAGGCCTAGAGGACGTGGACGCGGGCGAGGACGCGGAGGCCCAAGTCAAGGTGTGGGCACAGGCCGAGCTCCTGATCCAGGTGTATCGCAGCCGACTGCTGCGGGATTAGGAGAGAGGCACGTTTCTGGCGTCCCCACATTCATCTCACAATTAATGGGTCCACGCGGTAGACCCTTATTAGAAAATGAGCAGTGTGAGCAGGTCCTGTCGTGGATGGCAGAAAGTGCATCCAGCAATCTATCGACCACCCAGACTTCTGCGCCGTCCACTGCTGCAACTCTGAATCCTCTGGCTGCTGCTCCTCCTTCCTCCCAGCCTCCTCACTCCATTACAATGACACATTCTGAGGAGCAGGCAGACTCCCAGGAACTGTTCTCGGGCCCCTGCCCAGAATGGGCAACAATGGTTCCGAATCCTCTCCCACTGGAGGAGTTTGTCGTGACCGATGCCCAACCTTTGGAAAGTTCCCGGGGTCCGGGGGATGAGGCTGGGGACTTCCGGCAACTGTCTCAAGAGCTTTCAGTGGGTGAGGAGGACGATGACGATGAGACACAGTTGTCTATCACTCAGGTAGTAGTAATTGGAGTAAGTCCAAGGGAGGAGCGCACAGAGGATTCGGAGGAAGAGCAGCAGGACGATGAGGTGACTGACCCCACCTGGTTTGCTATGCCTACTGAGGTCAGGTCTTCAGATGGGGAGGCAAGGGCAGCAGCAGGGCAGGTTGGAAGAGGCAGTGCGGTGGCTAGGGGTAGAGGCAGGGCCAGACCGAATAATCCACCAACTGTTTCCCAAAGCGCCCCCTCGTGCCATGCCACCCTGCAGAGGCCGAGGTGCTCAAAGGTCTGGCAGTTTTTCACTGAGAGTGCAGACGACCGACGAACAGTGGTGTGCAACCTGTGTCGCGCCAAGATCAGCCGGGGAGCCAACACCAACAGCCTCACCACCACCAGCATGCACAGACATATGATGGCCAAGCACCCCACAAGGTGGGACGAAGGCCGTTCACCGCCTCCGGTTTGCACCGCTGCCTCTCCCCCTGTGCCCCAACCTGCCACTGAGATCCAACCCCCTCTCAGGACACAGGCACTACCGTCTCCTGGCCTGCACCCATACCCTCACCTCCGCTGTCCTCGGCCCCATCCACCAATGTCTCTCAGCGCACCGTCCAGCCGTCGCTGGCGCAAGTGTTGGAGCGCAAGCGCAAGTACGCCGCCACGCAGCCGCACGCTCAAGCGTTAAACGTGCACATAGCCAAATTTATCAGCCTGGAGATGCTGCCGTATAGGGTTGTGGAAACGGAGGCTTTCAAAGGTATGATGGCGGCGGCGGCCCCGCGCTACTCAGTTCCCAGTCGCCACTACTTTTCCCGATGTGCCGTCCCAGCCCTGCACGACCACGTCTCCCGCAACATTGTACGCGCCCTCACCAACGCGGTTACTGCCAAGGTCCACTTAACAACGGACACGTGGACAAGCACAGGCGGGCAGGCCCACTATATCTCCCTGACGGCACATTGGGTGAATTTAGTGGAGGCTGGGACAGAGTCAGAGCCTGGGACCGCTCACGTCCTACCCACCCCCAGAATTGCGGGCCCCAGCTTGGTGGTGGTATCTGCGGCGGTGTATGCTTCCTCCACTAAACCACCCTTCTCCTCCTCCTCCTCCTACGCAACCTCTGTCTCGCAATCAAGATGTGTCAGCAGCAGCACGTCGCCAGCAGTCGGTGTCGCGCGGCGTGGCAGCACAGCGGTGGGCAAGCGTCAGCAGGCCGTGCTGAAACTATTCAGCTTAGGAGAGAAGAGGCACACGGCCCACGAACTGCTGCAGGGTCTGACAGAGCAGACCGACCGCTGGCTTGCGCCGCTGAGCCTCCAACCGGGCATGGTCGTGTGTGACAACGGCCATAACCTGGTGGCGGCTCTGCAGCTCGGCAGCCTCACGCACGTGCCATGCCTGGCCCACGTCTTTAATTTGGTGGTTCAGCGCTTTCTGAAAAGCTACCCACGCTTGTCAGACCTGCTCGGAAAGGTGCGCCGGCTCTGCGCACATTTCCGCAAGTCCCACACGGACGCTGCCACCCTGCGCACCCTGCAACATCGGTTTAATCTGCCAGTGCACCGACTGCTGTGCGACGTGCCCACACGGTGGAACTCTACGCTCCACATGTTGGCCAGGCTCTATGAGCAGCGTAGAGCTATAGTGGAATACCAACTCCAACATGGGCGGCGCAGTGGGAGTCAGCCCCCTCAATTCTTTACAGAAGAGTGGTCCTGGTTGGCAGACATCTGCCAGGTCCTTGGAAACTTTGAGGAGTCTACCCAGATGGTGAGCGGCGATGCTGCAATCATTAGCGTCACCATTCCTCTGCTATGCCTCTTGAGAAGTTCCCTGCAAAGCATAAAGGCAGACGCTTTGCGCTCGGAAACAGAGCCGGGGGAAGACAGTATGTCGCTGGATAGTCAGAGCACCCTCCTGTCTATATCTCAGCGCGTTGAGGAGGAGGAGGAGGAGCATGAGGAGGATGAGGAGGAGGGGGAAGATACAGCTTGGCCCACTGCTGAGGGTACCCATGCTGCTTGCCTGTCATCCTTTCAGCGTGTATGGCCTGAGGAGGAGGAAGAGGAGGAGGAGGAGGATCCTGAAAGTGATCTTCCTAGTGAGGACAGCCATGTGTTGCGTACAGGTACCCTGGCACACATGGCTGACTTCATGTTAGGATGCCTTTCTCATGACCCTCGCGTTACACGCATTCTGGCCACTACGGATTACTGGGTGTACACACTGCTCGACCCACGGTATAAGGAGAACCTTTGCACTCTCATACCCGAAGAGGAAAGGGGTTCGAGAGTGATGCTATACCACAGGACCCTGGCGGACAAGCTGATGGTAAAATTCCCATCCGACAGCGCTAGTGGCAGAAGGCGCAGTTCCGAGGGCCAGGTAGCAGGGGAGGCGGGGAGATCAGGCAGCATGTACAGCACAGGCAGGGGAACATTCTCCAAGGCCTTTGCCAGCTTTATGGCTCCCCAGCAAGACTGTGTCACCGCTCCCCAGTCAAGGCTGAGTCGGCGGGAGCACTGTAAAAGGATGGTGAGGGAGTACGTAGCCGATCGCACGACCGTCCTCTGTGACGCCTCTGCCCCCTACAACTACTGGGTGTCGAAGCTGGACACGTGGCCTGAACTCGCGCTCTATGCCCTGGAGGTGCTTGCTTGTCCTGCGGCTAGCGTCTTGTCAGAGAGGGTGTTTAGTGCGGCTGGGGGAATCATCACGGATAAGCGTACCCGCCTGTCAACCGACAGTGCCGACAGGCTTACACTCATGGGGGGGGGGGGGTTGGGCAGCATGTAACCCAGGAGAAGTGGCAGCGGAGTGTCATGCAGGCAGTGATTGTGCTTTGTTGGAGGTAGTGTGGTGCTTAGCTAAGGTGTGCATTGCTAATGAGGGCTTTTCAGAAGTAAAAATTGTTGGGAGGACGGGGGGGGGGGGGGGGGCACTCTTGCCGCTATTGTGGCTTAATAGTGGGACCTGGGAACTTGAGATGCAGCCCAACATGTAGCCCCTCACCTGCCCTATCCGTTGCTGTGTCGTTCCTATCACTTTCTTGAATTGCCCAGATTTTCACAACCCTCGAACATCGCAAAAATTTCATCCCGAGTAACGAGCACCCGAGCATTTTGGTGCTCGCTCATCTTTAGTAGTATCATGTCACCAGAGCAGGTGGATGTCCCTATAGGAATCTGCAGTAAGCAGGTGGAATGGGAGAGATGTAAGGGTAATCTGTCTACATTGTTTGATACATTACTCCTTTGGGTTTTTGCAACTTTGTTTAGACTTGAGAAAATCAACGAAAAAGAGCAACAGCCTCTAGACAAAACTATATTTGACCCGTCTTGGACCAGTTCCTGAGCAATGAATCTTCAAAGTTAAGGCATTATTATATATGGTTATAGATATTCGCTTGTGCAGAAGATTAATATATTCATGCATTATTATCCATAAAGATGATTTGCTGACCACAATGTTGCACATGTTATTAATTATTGATTGGATAACTGTAGGGCGCTGTCTGACACTAATTGGTTAACGTTCTTCTTCATTTGCCTATGAACAGTGAAAAAAGGAAGTTGGGTTCAGAAGAGCTCTAGGCTACAATTCGACTACTTCTGTGTCTTCTCCACTGCACTGTACAGAATTAGACATGCCTGATTGATAAGGTTACAATACCCTTTGAGTATGATCCAGATTGAAGAAAATACTCTAACGCTACCCCGCTCATCCAGTACTGAAGTGGCTGCTGGGCAGGCATGCCCAACCCAGGGACAGCCAGCCGGCCGCCCGCTGACTCCTCTCTGCTACATCCCGGGTGCCATCCCGGCTGAATGCTTAGCGGCCTTCCAGGACCCACAGGCCAAGCAGATAAGCAGCCAATCACTGACAGGGGGTGTCACCCCACTGTCAATCTTGACTCCACCAGGACTTCGTTTCATTAGCAGAGTGGAGAGCCCGGGCTGGGTGATGGATTGAGATGAGGGAGGCGATATAGGGGGGGGCGCTGCGCTGTGGAGGGCTTTGCGAATGAAGGTAGCGAGTTTAAATTGAATTCTGTATTTAACGGGCAGCCAGTGCAGTGACCGGCACAGGGCAGAGGCGTCCGAGTAGCGGCTGGACAGGAAGATGAGCCTGGCTGCCGCATTCAAGATGGATTGGAGAGGGTAGAGTCTGGTGCTGGGGAGGCCGATCAGCAACGAGTTGTAATAATCCTGCCGAGAGTGGATGAGGGCAACAGGAAGCGTTTTTAACGTGTCCACGGTGAGAAAAGAGCGGATTCTTGCAATGTTCTTGGGGTGCAGCTGACATGTTCGGGCGAGAGATTGGATATAGGGGCTAAATGATAGATCAGAGTCGAATATGACCCCAAGGCAGCGGGCATGTTGTCTAGGAGTTATGGTGGCGCCACACACTGAGATGGAGATTTCAGGATGAGGTCGGTTAGTGGAGGGTGGAAATACCAGCAGGTCAGTTTTAGAGAGGTTTAGTTTTAGGTAGAGAGAGGACATGGTGTTAGAGACAGCAGACAGACAGTCGGTAATGTTTTGGAGGAAAGGTGCAGAGATGTCACGGGAAGAGGTGTATAGCTGGGTGTCGTCAGCATACAGGTGGTATTGGAGGTCAAATGTCCTGATGGTCTGTCCAATTGGGGCTGTGTAGATGGAGAAAAGAAGGGGGCCGAGGACCGAGCCCTGGGGAACCCCAACAGCAAGGGGAAGAGGAGGGGAGGTAGAGCCAGCAAAGGAGATGCTGAAAGACGGGTCAGATAGGTAGGAGGAGATCCAGGAGAGAGCAGTGTTCTTTAGACCGATGGAGCCAAGCATACTGAGGAGGAGTTTGTGTTCAACAGTGTCAAATGCTGCGGAAAGGTCGAGGAGGATCAGTAGGGAGTAATCGCTCCTCGATTTGGCTGTCAGTAGGTCATTGGATACCCTTGTAAGGGCAGTTTCTGTCGAGTGTTGGGGTCAGAACCAAGACTGTGGGGGGTCGAGGAGAGAGTTCTCTGATAAATAGCTTACAAGGGGGGAGTAAACTAGGCATTCTAGTAGTTTAGAGATGAAGGGGAGGTTAGTAGAATGGGTTGGTAGTTGGCAGCATCAGTCGCGTCAAGAGTTGGCTTCTTTAACAGTGGGGATATGATGGCATGTTTGAAAGAAGAGGGAAAGATGCCAGAGGTCAGAGAGAGGTTGAATGTAGAGGTGAGATGGGAGATGACCACCGGGGAGAAGGAACGGAGGAGGTGTGAGGGGAGAGGGTCGCTGGCGTAGGTGGTGGGGCAAGCAGAGAACAGCAATTTGGAGACTTCTTCCTCTGTCGTTGGTCTGAGTACAGACAGTGAGCAGGAGCTAGATGCAGTGCTGACAAGACTAGGGTCAGGGCTAGTCTGGGATTGGGAAGTTATTTCCTGACGGATGTCATCAATTTTCTTTTTGAAATAGGCAGCCAGCTCTTCAGCACTGAGATCCGGTTAAGGGCTGCAGTTTAGGGCTTAGAAGGGAGTGAAAAGTATCAAAGAGCCGTTTAGGGTTGTGCGATAGTGAGGAGACAAGAGAGGTGAAGTAGACTTGTTTGGCATGGTGGAGGGTGAGATTGTAGGTTCTGAGCATAAATTTGTAGTGTAGAAAGTCCACAGACTTCCTCCAGAGCCGTTCAGCACTTCTAGAGCACCGCCGAATGAAGCATGTTTGAGGCATGAGCCTCTTAAGGACCAAGTGCGCTAAATTTATGGCGCTTGGTACTGGGCTTTAATTCCCGCCAATAGCAGATGTACGACGCAGGATTAAAGCCTCTGCTGCTGCAATCAAGCAGGAGCAGGTCAGGTCCTCAACTGTCAGTCACAGCTGAGAACCCGGAGGAGAAGGGAGAAGCAGTTTTTAACCGCTTCTGCCTTCTCCTTTTCCGGATACATGGAACTGAGCGCTATGTACTAAGAAGTGAAAGTGGCAGTGTGTCTTCCACTATGTGACCTGGCGATCGCATGACCCTGTTATAGTAGAGCTGCAGGGCCCTAGCAGACCGCGAACAGCTCTATTAGTGACTACTGTCACTACAGGGGATGTTTCCACTGTAACTGGAGCTCCTATGGATGCAGCTCCTATGGATGCCCCAGCTGTAGTGGAAAAGTGTCTAATGAGAAAAAAAAGACCATGTGATTGTCCCCCGGAGATCCTATATGATGTCATGTGAGTCATGGATGTTAAAAAAATTATTTTAATAACTGCAGGAAAAAAAATAGGGCAGTAAAACCACCACAAGGGTAAAACTCCTAAAAAATGTCTGGTCCTTTAGGTAACAAACAGCCTGTTGCTTAAGGGGTTAAAACAGCATGCAATTTTGACGTGCTGAAAAATGTGCATGAAAGCCGCATGCGCAGCAAGTGATATGTGATTGCAATCACAGGCAAAATTGCAGGTTTGCAAAAGCAATATCGGTCCAAGTTTCTCGGAATGATATTGCGCTCGTCTGTGTAAATATGGCCTAATATCGAGCTGATAGTTGGTGAATTATGAGGCCCGGGATGTCTTGGCTTATTGGTGGGACAGATTAATGTAATCCAGTTTTTGTTGACCCGATCCTAACCCCTCTTCATTCTCTACTAATTGTGACAGATGAGGCAATAAAATGTACAAAATAAGATGATCTCCATTTCCTAAATTCCGTCCCTGACTGATCACAAACCCTCCTAATTATGACCTTAACACCGGCCATTTCTGTTGCGCAGGTAGCTTAAGCGGAATCTACTCAAACGCTTCTCCTTCTAATGTGCAAATTACAAGAAATGTAGAATTTGCTTTCCTGTTGGTGGCAAAAAAAAAAAATTGGTTGGAAAATAAATGTTACAGCTCCATATTTGTTTGTGGAAGCATTTAACCTGCTTATCATATTCTGCAGGCTGGAGCCGCAATGCCCTCCTTTTAATAGTATTTCTAATTAAGAGGAAGTTGAACATCTAGTATTTATCACAGAAATGCAGACCTGCCAATTTCTTTGAAGCTGAAAATGGATATTTTTGTTAGTAGTCTGGTCTCTTTGAAAGAAAGGGGCCGCATTCAGTGTTCACCTGAGTCATCGGGATTAAAATAGGACCTCATCTCTCTGCTGAGCAGAACTGTGTACAGACCCCGGTGTCTTCATGTAGCCTAAAACTACTGATTTATTATATTAAGCAGGTCGCCTTCTATGCAGGATCCTCAGAAGTATTGGAGTCAGAGTCGAGGACTATAGAGTAATAAAAGGTGCCCCCCTAATGAGTAATGTGCTTCATGTGATCTGGGAACTCTTCTTGACATTAGCAGTGATTGTTATAATACTGCCCTATAGACATGAATATAACTACAATAATACAGCATCATCGCAGTGAACAAGAATATAACTACTATAACACTGCCCCCTATGTACAAGAATATAACTACTCTAATACTGCCTCCTATGTACAAGAATATCACTACTATAATATTGCCTCCTATGTACAAGAATATAACTACTATAATAATGCCCATATGTATAAGAATCTAACTACTATAATGCAACACGCTATGTGTAAGAATATAACTACTATAATACTGCCCCCTATGTACTAGAATATAACTGCTATGATACTGCCCCCTATATACAAGAATATAACTACTATAATACTGCCCCCCTATGTACAAGAATATAACTACTATAATACTGCCCTCTATATACAAGAATGTAACTACTATAATACTGCTCCTATGTACAAGAATATAACTACTATAATACTGTCCTCTATGTACAAGAATATAACTACTATAATACAGCCCCCTATGTACAAGAATATAACTACTATAATACTGCCCCCTATGTACAAGAATATAACTACTATAATACTGCCTCCTATGTACAAGAATATAACTACTATAATACTGCTCCTATGTACAAGAATATAACTACTATAATACTGTCCCCTATGTACAAAAATATAACTACTTAAATATTGCCCCATATGTACAAGAATATAACTACTATAATACTGCCTCCTATGTACAAGAAAATAACTACTATAATACTGCTCCTATGTACAAGAATATAACTACTTTAATACTGCCCCTATGTACAAGAATATAACTACTATAATACTGCTCCTATGTACAAGAATATAACTACTATAATACTGTCCCCTATGTACAAAAATATAACTACTATAATATTGCCCCATATGTACAAGAATATAACTACTCTAATACTGCCCTCCTATGTACAAGAATATAACTACTATAATACTGCCCCTATGTACAAGAATATAACTACTGTAATACTGCCCCCTATGTACAAGAATATAACTACTATAATACTGCCCCCTATGTACAAGAATATAACTATTATAATACTGCCTCCTATGTACAAGAATATAACTACTATAATACTGCCCCATATGTACAAGAATATAACTACTATAACACTGCCCCCTATGTACAAGAATATAACTACTCTAATACTGCCCTCCTATGTACAAGAATATAACTACTATAATACTGCCCCATATGTACAAGAATATAACTACTATAATACTGCCCCATATGTACAAGAATATAACTACTATAACACTGCCCCCTATGTACAAGAATATAACTACTCTAATACTGCCCTCCTATGTACAAGAATATAACTACTATAATACTGCCCCATATGTACAAGAATATAACTACTATAATACTGCCCCATATGTACAAGAATATAACTACTATAACACTGCCCCCTATGTACAAGAATATAACTGCAATAATACTGCCTCCTATGTACAAGAATATAACTACTATAATACTGCCCTCTATGTACAAGAATATAGCTACTATAATACTGCCCCCTATGTACAAGAATATAACTACTATAATACTGCCTCCTATGTACAAGAATATAACTACTATAATATTGCCTCCTATGTAGAAGAATATAACTACTATAATACTGTCCGCTATGTACAAGAATATAACTACTATAATACTCCCTCCTATGTACAAGAATATTTCTATTATAATACTGCCCCCTATGTACAAGAATATAACTACTATAATACAGCTCCCTATGTGCAAGAATATAACTACTATAATACTGCCCCCTATGTACAAGAATATAACTACTATAATACTGCCCCTATGTGCAAGAATACAACTATTATAATACTGCCCCCAAATGTACAAGAATATAACTATTATAATACAGCCCCCATTGTACAAGAATACCACTATTATAATACTGCCCCTATGTACAAGAATATAACTATTATAATACTGCCTCCTATGTGCAAGAATATAGCTACTATAATACTGCTCCTATGTACAAGAATATAACTGCTATAATACTGCCTCCTATGTACAAGAATATAACTACTATAATACTGCCTCTATGTACAAGAATATAACTCCTACAATACTGCCTCCTATGTACAAGAATATAACTACTATATTACTGCCTCCTATGTAGAAGAATATAACTACTATAATACTGCCTCCTATGTACAAAAATATAACTACTATAATACTTCTCCTATGTTCAAGAATATAACTACTATAATACTGCCTCCTATGTACAAGAATATAACTACTATAATACTGCCCCCTATGTACAAGAATATAACTACTATAATACAGCTCCCTATGTGCAAGAATATAACTACTGTAATACTGCCTCCTATGTACTAGAATATAACTACTATAATACTGACCCCTATGTACAAGAATATAACTACTATAATACTGCCCCCTATGTACAAGAATATAACTACTATAATACTGCCTCCTATGTACAAGAATATAAGTACTATTATGCTGCCCCCTATGTACAAGAATATAACTACTATAATACTGCCCTCTATGTACAAGAATATAACTACTATAATACTGCTCCTATGAACAAGAATATAACTACTATAATACTGCCACCTATGTACAAGAATATAACTACTATAATACTGCCCCCTATGTACAAGAATATAACTACTATAATACAGCTCCCTATGTGCAAGAATATAACTACTATAATACTGCCTCCTATGTACAAGAATATAACTACTATAATACTGCTCCTATGAACAAGAATATAACTACTATAATACAGCCCCTATGTACAAGAATACAACTATTATAATACTGCCCCCTATGTACAAGAATATAACTACTATAATACTGCTCCCTATGTACAAGAATATAACTACTATAATACTGCCCCCTATGTACAAGAATATAACTACTATAATACTGCCTCCTATGTACAAGAATATAACTACTATAATACTGCCCCCTATGTACAAAAATATAACTACTATAATACTGCCTCCTATATACAAGAATATAACAACTATACTACTGCTCCTATGTACAAGAATATAACTACTATAAAACTGCCCCTTTGTACAAGAATATACTATAATACTGCCTCCTATATACAAGAATATAACTACTATAATACTGCCTCCTATATACAAGAATATAACTACTATAATACTGCTCCTATGTACAAGAATATAACTACTATAATACTGCCCCTTTTTACAAGAATATACTATAATACTGCCTCCTATATACAAGAATATAACTACTATAATACTGCCCCCTATCTACAAGAATATAACTACTATAATACTGCCCCGTATGTACAAGAATATAACTACTATAATACTGCCTCCTATGTACAAGAATATAACTACTATAATACTGCCCCTATGTACAAGAATATAACTCCTACAATACTGCCTCCTATGTACAAGAATATAACTACTATATTACTGCCTCCTATGTAGAAGAATATAACTACTATAATACTGCCTCCTATGTACAAGAATATAACTACTATAATACTTCTCCTATGTGCAAGAATATAACTACTATAATACTGCCTCCTATGTACAAGAATATAACTACTATAATACTGCCCCCTATGTACAAGAATATAACTACTATAATACTGCCCCCTATGTACAAGAATGTAACTACTATAATACTGCCCCCTATGTACAAGAATATAACTACTATAATACTGCCTCCTATGTACAAGAATATAACTACTATAATACAGCTCCCTATGTGCAAGAATATAACTACTGTAATACTGCCTCCTATGTACTAGAATATAACTACTATAATACTGACCCCTATGTACAAGAATATAACTACTATAATACTGCCCCCTATGTACAAGAATATAACTACTATAATACTGCCTCCTATGTACAAGAATATAAGTACTATTATGCTGCCCCCTATGTACAAGAATATAACTACTATAATACTGCCCTCTATGTACAAGAATATAACTACTATAATACTGCTCCTATGAACAAGAATATAACTACTATAATACTGCCACCTATGTACAAGAATATAACTACTATAATACTGCCCCCTATGTACAAGAATATAACTACTATAATACAGCTCCCTATGTGCAAGAATATAACTACTATAATACTGCCTCCTATGTACAAGAATATAACTACTATAATACTGCCCCCTATGTACAAGAATATAACTACTATAATACTGCTCCTATGTACAAGAATATAACTACTATAATACTGCCCTCTATGTTCAAGAATATAACTACTATAATACTGCCCCCTATATACAAGAATATAACTACTATAATACTGCCTCCTATGTACAAGAATATAACTACTATAATGCTGCCCCCTATATACAAGAATATAACTACTATAATACTGCCTTCTATATACAAGAATATAACTACTATAATACTGCCTGCTATGTACAAGAATATAACTACTATAATGCTGCCCGCTATATACAAGAATATAACTACTATAATACTGCCTTCTATATACAAGAATATAACTACTATAATACTGCCTCCTATGTACAAGAATATAACTACTATAATGCTGCCCCCTATATACAAGAATATAACTACTATAATACTGCCCCCTATATACAAGAATATAACTACTATAATACTGCCCCTATGTACAAGAATATAACTACTATAAAACTGCCCCCTATGTACAAGAATATAACTACTATAATACTGCCCCTATGTACAAGAATATAACTACTATAATACTGCTCCCTATGTACAAGAATATACCTACTATAATACTGCCCCCTATGTACAGGAATATAACTACTATAATACTGCCCCCTATTAACAACAATATACCTACTATAATACTGCCCCCTATGTACAAGAATATAACTACTATAATACTGCCTCCTATGTACAAGAATATAACTACTATAATACTACCCCCTATGTACAAGAATATAACTACTATAATACTGCTCCCTATGTACAAGAATATACCTACTATAATACTGCCCCCTATGTACAAGAATATAACTACTATAATACTGCTCCTATGTACAAGAATATAACTACTATAATACTGGCCCCTATGTACAAGAATATACCTACTATAATACTGCCCACTCTGTAGAAGAATATAGCTACTATAATACTGCCCCCTATGTTCAAGAATATAACTACTATAATACTGTTTATGTGAATGAGGCCGATTTCTTCACTGTACTTTATCTTCATATATCGGCATGTCACAATATTTTTTTTTATTTCCGTATATTCCATGTACTGTTTAGTAGCTGACTGCCCATTGCTGTAGGAAGTAAACCATTTGGCAGCCACAATAGTGACCTCCAATTCTCTAGTAATATAGATACATCAGTTGGGAAGCATTTTGTAAGACAATATCTGTGAAAATGCTGGATGTATTCACAGAGGCTGGAGAAGTCACCAAAGCGTTAAATGATGAAAAAAAAATCTAACATTGGCCGTCGCCGTATTCCAGATGACTACCAGGCTAGTGAAGTGGGGATATTGAATAAGTTCAGGAAAGTTAAAACTAACAAATCATCCACACTAGGCTGGAGTCTCCATGGTGTAAATGGGGCAGACCAGGCTGCCGTGACGCAGCGCCTTTGCTTTAGGCTGCATGGAGTTTTATCTCGAAGAACAGAAAAATGTGTAATTTCTGAATTCCCTTTTCAAGAAGCAGAAAACAAAATAATGTTTTTTTAAGTGAAGTTTGCTTGTTGGTAACAATGACTGTGGTCATATCAATCATAGCATTATAGAAAAATATAGCATCCTTTGTTTACATGCATCTTTTTCTAAAAGCTTCACAGAAAATCCGTACTGCACAAGGGTTTAAAGGGAGCCTCCAGTTTTGGGACAGAATTCCACATAGTAACATATTTTTTGTTAGGCCGAATGAAGACAGTGTCCATCTAGTTCAGCCTGTTTATCCTCCTGTCTTGTTGATCCAGAGGAAGGCAAAAAATACCCAAGAGTAAAAGCCAATTAGCCCTATTGGGGGAAAAATTCCTTCCCGACTCCCTAATAGCAATCAGACTAATCCCTGGGTCAACCCTTAATATTTCCTACCTGCTGTGTACCCAGATTAACAGTTAACCTAAGATTTATAGTCCTAGAACAGGAGGGACGCAATATTATATTACCTGTAGTTGTCCGCAGCATGCCCTCTGATCTGCCCGTTTCAGACCCTACTTTCAGTTATCCAAGATGACTGCAGCAATTTTCTATCTATCTAAGGGCTCCTGTACACTGGCGAGAGCGATATCAGACTGTGATTTACTGTCACAGTGTTCAGTGATGAAGGGACTCCCTGTGGGGATGAAGGAATCCCCTGCTGCTGCTGTCCTAGGGTGATGTCACATTGTGACATTTTCTTGGCAGACTGTTTTTTGGGGGTGGTTTGCCATTGCCTTCCCCAGTAATCTTTTACTCCCCAGCAAGCTGGGTACTCATTTTACCGACCTCGGAAGGATGGAAGGCTGAGTCAACCTTGAGTTGGCTACCTAAACTAAACGTGGATTGAACCCAAAACCTTCAGATTGTAAGCAAGAGCTGAGGACTTGTTAGGGACAGCGAGTGTGAACCCACTGAGTCAATCTACCAGTTTGGCTTGGGCGAGTCCTGGAATGGTTGGCAGCTGACTCCCGGTAAAACAGACTGACCTATGAGCAATGTCAGATGGGAGATGGGGAACCCCTGCCTAAAAGCGGGGTAAGCATCCCTACAAGGACGGCCCCACAGTCTTTTTCTTAGACCTGACTATCCCTGATAGGACACACAACACACCACTGTACACACCAATAAGACAGGGCAGGACCTGGAGTGGTGCAGGGACAGGAAGACAATGGACAAGCGCACAAGGACAAGGCAAAAGACAGAGGGACAGACAGCAAGGTCAAAGAACTATGCAATGACCGGAGAACAGCAAACAAACGATAACAGAAACAAGTACAACATAAGCGCAGACAAGATCGTCACAGACAAGACCTGTGCTGGGTGTCTGAGGCATACACACACCAACACTCAGACAATGAGGGAGTATTCCCAGCTCAGCTAAATAGGGAAGTAAGTTCCCAAGCCCTACAGCTGAGCTCTAAGCACTGGAGAATGTAACTCATGCAGTGCTGACAAGAAGTATTCAGCAGTTCAAGTCACAGAGAAAGCAGGATGACGCCCGCGTCTGCCAGAAGTAGCAGAAGGAAGGCAAGTCTGAGAAGCTGGCCTAAAAGGGCTGCATTTCTGATGCCTTAACACTCTGCGTCACACGAGCCATTCATTTAAAACCTTGGTGAATTTGTAGTTATCATTAGACCCATGGGCTACATCCTCAATTAAAACCCCAAATAACCCAACAAATGCAAGGTTCCAAAGTCATCAACAGATTTTGCTATGCTAGGGGCTCAGTCACACGGGCGCATCAGCGCCTGTGTGACTGCAGCCAGCAGACGGCCGTACCTGAAGACGGACGTCTCTCTGCAGCGCCGGGAGGAAGAACATGTGACCGGCTTCATTGACAGTCATGTGTTCCTTCATCAGCGCTGGAGAGAGACAGCCGTCTTCAGGTACGGCCGTCTTCTAACTGTCAGTCACACGGGCGCATCGGCGCCGGTGTACGGGTGCCGATGCGCCTGTGTGACTGAGCCCTTATACTGCTTCTCATGGACTGGGTGAAGCCAAAAGTCTTTTTCTGAAGCGGGAAAAATCCCCTAATAATATGTTTTTTTCCATTTACTTTTTTTGGTGAAGTGCGTGCCATAAATCAAAAATGGAAGGTTAAGCAAATATATTTTTGTAGAGCTCTGCTCATTTATATATTTTCGTCTTTGCAGCAGAGGTCCAGTTTTTTTTTATTTAAAAAAGAGCAGTTTTCCATCCATTTATTGCAGTCAAAAATAGTGAAAATCCCAACAGACAACCGAGGGACCCTGTTGTAAGTCCAAATGGTAAATCAGGATTCACTGTAATCTGAAAAAAGGTTGGGCATTAGATTTCATGACTTCTTTACAACCAAGCATCTAGTGAGAAGACAGCCTCACACGTAAACCTGTTATGCACCTACTTAATCTCGCTTTGGATGCTGTGATTAAATTTACAACTCCATTAGATTCTAGTTGCTGAGAGTTAAAAAATCTAATTAATACAATTTGGCATAGAATCGTCCGTTGTCTTCGGAGGTTGTCATCACTAGAGAAGAGGTTATACACTAGAGAAGAGATACAGAGAGAGAGGATTCAAAAAGATCTAGATAAGCTTGAACAGTGGGGCAAGACAAATGAAAAAAGTACATGCATATATACTAAGCAGCAGCACAAGTGAAAAGACGGGTATATTAATAAATAATTGATTGAACATGAGCCAACAGTGTGATGCAGCAGCCAAAAAGGCAAACACATATCTGGGATGTATTAAGAGAAGCATAAACTCTAGGTCACGAGAGGTCATTACCCCTCTCTACTCTTCCTTAGTCAGACCCCATCTGGAATACTGGGTCCAGTCCCGAGCACCCAAATTTCAAAAAGACCGACAAACTGAAGCAAGTTTAGAGAAGAGTTCCCAAGATGGTGAGCGGTCTACAAATCATGTCCTATGAGGAACGGTTAAAGGATCCGGGAATGTTTAGCTTGCAAAAAAGAAGGCTGAGAGGAGACTTAATAGCTGTCTACAAATATCTGAAGGGCTGTCACAGTGCAGAGGGATCAGCCCTATTCTCATCTGCACAAGGAAAGTCTAGAAGCAATGGGATGAAACTGAAAGGGAGGAGACACAGATTAGATATTAGACAGTGAGGGTGATCAATGAGTGGAACAGGTTACCACGGGAGGTGGGGAGTTCTCCTTCAATGGAAGTGTTCAAACAAAGGCTGGACAGACATCTGTCTGGGATGATTTAGTGATCCTGCACTGAGCAGGGGGTTGGACCCGATGACCCTGGAGGTCTCTTCCAACTCTACCATTCTAGGAGTCTATGCTAACAGAGAAAAAGTTTTGTAAAAGAAACATTCCACTCCATAACTGGAGCAGGCAATATACATATATGGAAGATAAAAGAGTTCAAGAGGGGCCTGGACACCTTTCTTGGGCAATACAATATTATAAGTTATAATGATTAATTACTTCAGAAGGGTCGGTGATCTGGGATTATTCTAATTGCCAGATTGGAGCCAGGAAGGAAATTTTTCCCTTAAATGTGGAAAATTGGCTTCTACCTCACAGTTTTTTTTTTGTCTTTTTCTGGATCAACATTGGGTGTTAATAGGCTGAACTGGATGGACATGTGTCTTTTCTCAGCCTTACATACTATGTTACTGTTATGTAGACCTGGGTAGTTTTCTGTCATCATGGGAAGTGTAAGGATAACTAAACTACCTTAGGTATCGGAGACTTGACTTGTCACCAAGGCAGATGGATGACTTTCATTCAGGTTTCCATTCTGTTTCGGTTGGGCCAGTGCCATGATAAATAGAGGGCAGTCAGAAATGCCGATTGTCTTTCAAAGAGTTAATAAAAGCAAAATTATCATTTTACAAGCAATAGTCATCCTCAAAAAGTGCAACGAATGTCTATCAGAGTCAGGTAGGCAAACGAGCTGGTTGCAGAATGAAGCTTCTATTAAAGTTATTGTTCACCAGCTCTTTGACATATTAAAAGTTATTATCAACAGAAGTTCAGGACACAGTATGAAACGGGGAATCAGTTTTTGGGTGTAGTTTTACAATTTGTGTAAAAGATTCATATTTTTATCGACTTCCTTTAAGACTAGAAGGCAAACTTTGCTTGCGCCATGGGTAGAGTACCTTCATTGGTCCAGTGAGGTCCATGTCTCCCTTTTCCACTCATTTTTTCAAGGTTGAAGTAGTGTTCAGCGTAGGATAAAAATATCCATCATTTTGGTGGCATTGAATGGAATGCCACTCTAAGGACTCTTTCCCACGAGCATATATTGGCGCCGTTTCCACAGCCGTCCAATATACGCTATCATCTGGGGCGTAGAAGCTCATGAACGGGCGCACAAATCTAATGTTTGTGCGCTCATTCACACGGCATGAGCCCGGGCGCATATGCGTCGAGGTCACCATGACATCACCCTTTCCCCACCCTCCCCATCGCAAGCTCACCTCTACTCTCCTCCCCGCTCGCTGCTAAACTCCCACGCTGCTAAACTCGCTCCCACCTTCGGCCGCTGTCATTGGCTCCCACAGGAGCCCATGCAGCAACTAACGTAATCCAGCCCAAAATATAGTTCCAGAATTATCTTTTGGGCCTGACATAAAAAAAAGCTTGGCACTATATTGGCTGGCTGGGCGCTTTTACGTCTCAGGAATACGGCCATGTGATCTGATGCATTGGAATCTAATGCATAGAACGGGGGTCCTTTACTGTAAGAGCAGTGAGACTGTAGAACTCTCTGCCTGAGGACGTGGTGATGGCAAAACCCATAGAGGAGTTTAAGAGGGGACTAGATGTGTTTCTAGAGCACTATGATATTACAGGATATAGACATTAGATGATCAGCGGGTTGTTGATCCGGGTCTTATATTTAGGTAGGAACTATCAGAGGTTGATCCAGGGATTATTCTGACTGCCATTATGGAGTCGAGCAGGATTTCTTCCCCCGAAAGGGCTAATTGGCTTCTGGGGTTTTTGCCTTCCTCTGGATCAACAAGGCGGTTGAAACAGGCTGAACTAGATGGACATTGTCTTCATTCCGCCTAACATACTATGTTACAATTGTTTTCATTTCTGTTTCAGTCTTTTTACAGAACATTTGCATGTCCACCTTTAGGCCTCATGTCCACTGGACAAATAGAATTAGGAAATCTGCGCGAGTGTCCCGCACTCGTTTCCCGCGACCATAGGGATGCATTGGACACCCGCAGGTAAGTAAATACCTGCGGATGTAAATTTTCCCTGCCGCGCAGATCGCACACGCGGGAAAACACCCGCAGCATGCTCCATTTTCTGCGGGTCTCCCGCGTGGACGGCTCCCACAGGCTTCCATAGAAGCCTATGGAAGCCGTCCGTATCGGCGGCACACCCGCAGCTGAATTCCTGCTCTCCGGCGGGGGAGAGCAGGAGTTAAAAAAAAAGAGTGCACGGCGCATGTGCACGGCTTGCTACCGGCATGCCAAGCACATCCGCCAGGCCGAAGAAAGAAGATCCGGCCGCGACGGAAAGAAAAGTCGGTAAGAAAAATCAATTTTCAGGCCTCATGTCCGCGGAAAATGAGGGACCCGCTGTGGGATTCTGCATGGAGAATCTGCGCGGGCCCGAATTTCCTAGTGGACATGAGGCCTAAGTGCATGATTAACTTTGTAGATTTCATTAGATACATGGGCCATATCCTCAGTATAGAATAAAAAATGCTAGGTTCCAGAGCCATTTGTAGATGGCGTCATGTTCTACTGGGTGTCATGGATTTTGTTGTGGCAGTGTCCAACTTTCATATTAGAACTTGGTCCCAGCGGTGGACCCTCTGTTTCTCTGAAAGGCCAGCCCAACCATGGAGCCCTGAGTAGCCAGGTATAGGCACTGTTACTATGTATAATCCAGTAAACTTCCATGAAAGTCAAGATTCACTTTCTAAAATGTGAAAAATCTGCCAATAATTAGTTTTATTGCCGACATCTAGGCTGTTACGAGAATAGCTAAAGACGTCTTCATCTACTCAGCGTAATTGCACAATTGTGTAATTGTTACATTGAAAAGTTTAAAAAGAAGCTAGTAATTATGATCATTTGTGCGCTGTTTATCTGACATGTGCAATCATCTCCCGGCTATCAATACACCGGCTAATTGACTGGATACAAACCTTCATAATTAAGCTGCAAAAAAGGGGCCAATTTTGAAAAATGAGAAGATGAAATGGTTGATGATTGAAGAGTTAAATGACAACAATGATAATTGCAGGGTAAAGCTCAATTATCTAATCAACCCTGTGACTAATCAAATTAAACCTGCTGCTTAAAGGGGCATCCGACTTGTAGCCTCAGGTATTTTGTTTGCTTTTTTGGACTATAATGATGACCAAATCAGTTGCTCCCTTGGACCGGTGGGGGGAGCGAAGCCATCGGTATGCTGTAGTCGCTGTTTTCAACTATTGCCAGTATATGCCGTCACTTTGTGAGCGTTGGGCTTCCAACCTCTATGGCCCCCATTGATCCTGAGAGTGAAAGACCTACAGAACGGATTAGCTTTGTGTCCTCTTCAAAGCTCTCACTTGGGGATGTGTTGCAAGACTGTCGGCAGACTGTAGTAGCCCTAAACCCAGGATAAATCTTGGCCCCATCTTCCCCGTAGACCCAACCCAACAGGACACCATAGTTATTCTTTGCTGGGTGAAGATTGGCCACAACTTTTATTTAACTTTTTTCAAAACACTCATATATATTTTTTTAAATAAACTTTACTAAACAGCCACCGTATGAATATTTTATGGTCCATCGGAGGGCCCAGGACTTGCATAAATTTTAACCCGCATTTCACGCTAACATTATGTGTCAGTCTCGGTCTGGCAAGGCACTTCAGTCTGTCATAAAACTGTCTATCTTCATCGTAACCCTGCATACTCTATTTCTGGAGGTCCGCAGCAGACTACAACATCGCGGCCTCAATGCACTGTAGGTGCCGTCTGCACACTATACAGGCCATAACTCATAGAATGTTGGGGCTCTGCCTGTTCATGGAATGACTCCACTGTAGGTGCATAAGGTACATCAAATCCAGCCACACTAGAGGCGGTACATCACTTCCATCACATAACGTCACTGCGTGCATAGCACCATTGTGCTCTGCCATCCCGGTACATAGCCATCATTAGCCCTACAAAACCAGCACATATATACTTAATCATCATATGTCCAGTGTACAACTCATCACATACGTCTATCATAGTGCACAAAGTCATTCAAGTGTGAGCACTTAGTCATACGGGACCGGTCTCACGTGTCTGCCATCTTTTCCTTTATTTCAGCTTCGGCCCATGTCACTATCCTCTTCAGGGAACAAGTTGCATTTGGGAAGGGAACCTTCACATGGTCTTAGTCTTTCTTTGGAGCATGGCCTTTTCTGTACCCTTTGACCACCAGGTAGGTAGAGTTCTTATGCAGGAGTCAAAAGGGAAAGAGCAGGGGCACCAACACCTTAAATACCCCTTCCAGGGGGAGTGACTAATAATGGGGGGGCAGAGCCAATATGCTGTACAACCTTGAGCTGTACCATATGAGGGTCATGAGCCCTACCACCAGAGCAGTAGAGGAGGGGGCCCAAATACCTGACCATTTAACCCCTAAACAGCAGCCCTACTAGTCTCTCTTTTTGTTCAAGGTGTGTATCATACCTTGCAGGGAAAAACAGTCAAGGAAGCGAAGCACTGAATTAACGTTTCTACTCCCAGGAGACACTTGTCTTGAGTATCTCATGATGACCACCACCATACCATTACAGTGGTCATTGCCTATTGTCTCGGTAGGGGACTTTTGTCGGTAGTAACATAGATGTTGTTGTGCAAATTAAAATGCAATTAGAGGATAATTAAAATCAATTAGTGATTGGCCTTATTACAAACAATAGCAATTAGGCTTGGGCTACATGGTAACATTTTTGTAGGACATGAAGATGGCAATGTTACATTTATACATTGAATCTAATGGTTGTCCCTGTGATCACATCTTGACAGCCCTAAAAATAGTCGCGTGAGAAAAAGTCGCAGACCCATACATATATATTTTTGTTGATTTTCCTAAGCCTTGATGTTGACTTGTAGCCCTTGCCTTAACAGCCAAGTCATAGCTCTACAAACAGCTCTGTCTCACAACAACATCGGGCAGACAGCTTGCAAAAATGTTTTGGTCACCTTACTTTTCTGAGACTTGACCAAAGTCGCTGTGTCACCATAGCCTAAAAGGGGTTGTCCTACTTTTTCTATTGCTGAGCTACCCTAAGAATAGGTCATCAATAGCAAATCAATCCGGGTCTACCACCCGGGATCCCCACCAATCAGCTGACCCCTGGGCCAGGCACTTAGTACAAAGCTCTGTACATGGCACAGTGGCCCCAGCTGGTATTACCTGCTTAGTCCCATTGAAGTGAGTCTGCTTCTAGCGCAAAGACAGCTCTGTAAGCAGTGACTGGCCTGGTCATCAGCCGATCGTCGGGGATCCCAAGTGGTGGACCCCACCAATCTGCTACAGCTCATCAGTACTATAAAGTGGGACAACCCATTTAACCCCTTAGTGACGGAGCTGTTTTGCTTTTTTCCATTTTTGTTTTTCCCTACTCCCTTTTAAAAAATCCTTTCTTTCCTTTATTTATCCATCGACGTCGCTGTATGAGGGCTTGTTTTTTGCGGGATGAGTTGTATTTTGCAATGGCACTATTTATTGTACCGTATAATTTACTGAAAAACTTTTAAAAAATTCTAAGCGGAGAGAAATGTGAAAAAAACCCGACTTTCCATCATCTTTCGGTGCATCTTGTTTTTACGGCGCACAAACTGCAAGAAAAACGACCTGATATTTTTATTCTATGGGTCAGTACGATTACTACGATACCAAGCTTATACAGTATTTTTTTTGCTGTAGTACTTGTATTTTTTTTTAAGATATTTAATTTTTAAAAATTATTTTCTGCGTCCATTTTCTGCGCACAATAACTTTTAAATTTTTTTTGCAACAAAGTTATGTGAGGGCTCATTTTGTGCGGTATGTCCTGACGTTTCCGTTGGTACCATTTTCGCATACAGTTGACTTTTTCATCGCCTTTTATTACATTTTTTCTCAGAGATAGGGTGACCAAAAAAGTGCATTTCGGGCGTTCTTTATTTCTTTTTTTGGACCACGTTCACCGTGCGGGGTAAATCATACATTACTTTGATAGATCTGACTTTTACGGATGCAGCGATACCAAACACGTATTTTTGGTTTATTATTTTGATTTTTTTATTGCAAATATGGCAAAAGATTTTTTTTTTTAACTTTTATTACTTTTTTTTTTTTTTAATAATAACTAAAACTTTATTGTTCTTTTTTTTACACTTTCTTTCAGTCCCCAGTGGGGACTTTAACATGCGATGCTTTGATTGCTCTTGCAGTATGACGTAATGCTATAGCCTTACGTCATACTGCTTTTTCACAGGTAGTCTATCAAGCCACCCTGTGTGGATGGCTTGATAGGCAGTCTGCTAAGGCAGCCCTGGGGCCTTTCTAAAGGCCCCCGGCTGCCATGACACCTGCACGGCTCCCCCAATCTCACCGTGGGGGGCCGTACGGGACCCTGAACATCGTTCAGGGGATTTAGGGTTAATAGCCGCGATCGGCCGAACGGCCGATCGTGGACATTGCCCGCGGGTGTCAGCTGTAATAAACGGCGCTAAACCCCTCCATACACGTCCTGCAACAGCAGGACGTAGAAAGTCGATGGCGCCGTCACTAAGGGGTTAAGATGGTTGTACAGAATCAGAAAAACATGGAAGCTTTCTTGTAGTAATAGCACCACAAGTGAGCATGGGTTGTGTCTGGTATTGAAGCTCAGTTCTATTGAAGTGAATGCCTTTTGGGCTGCAATACCACACACATACTGTGGTGAGGTGTGGCACTGTTTTTGGGAAAAAAGCTGCCATGTTTTGTTATTTCTGCACAATCCCTCTTAGTTTCTCAGTTTTATGGCATAGTTTGTACATAGAGCACAGAAATGAAGACAATTCCATCCCCCGCACCCTGTACATGCTGTTAATGTATTACCCTTAAAACCTACGGAATAAATCCTTCCTGACAGATGCATATGTTAATGTCATTCTTTGTGCACAGACCTCCTTTACAAATCTTTTTTGGACTTGTACCAGTTTCGGGATGTGCAGATCAAGCATTTTAAACTTCAGATTCTTTTTCTTTTTTTACTTGCATGAAACCTGATTTATGCTGTGCCAGGCTGGAATGGATGAAATCATCACGGAAGCTGCGCTGCTAATTGCAAATTGAGGCACAGTATCATTTTTTTACATTTTTCTTTTATTGTAATGATTTTTTTTTTTACTTTTTGTAGTCTGTGCCAAGATTTACCCAAGACATATCTCTATGGCCACATCTGTGCACATGTTTGTAGAGTAACATGGCGGCCTCTGTAGCGAGGGCAAGTTCTGAACTCTTATGCCAAGTTGTTAAGATTTCTCTTCAGTCGCTTCTTAGTTCCATCACTTTCTGGGATTGCTGGGAAGCAGTCAGTACGGACGCTGGTCCTGTTGCTCAGGTCCTGAATGGGAGACAGATGATGTATTGTTAAAGAAGTATGAAAATTGCCTGCTGGTGTTATCCTAGAACCCTAGAACCTTCACCATATTTGTTTTTTCTCCAGATAAGTATCTTTGGACTTTTGTAATTAAAGGGGTTGTCCCGCGCCGAAACGTTTTTTTTTTTTTCAATAGCCCCCCCGTTTGGCGCGAGACAAACCCAATGCAGGGGTTAAAAAAGAAAACCGGATAGTGCTTACCTGAATCCCCGCGCTCCGGTGACTTCTTACTTACCTTGTGAAGATGGCCGCCGGGATCTTCACCCTTGGTGGACCGCAGGTCTTCTGTGCGGTCCATTGCCGATTCCAGCCTCCTGATTGGCTGGAATCGGCACGTGACGGGGCGGAGCTACGAGGAGCCGCTCTCCGGCACGAGCGGCCCCATTCAGAAAAGAAGAAGACCGGACTGCGCAAGCGCGTCTAATCCGGCGATTACACGCTGAAAATTAGACGGCACCATGGAGACGGGGACGCTAGCAACGGAACAGGTAAGTGAATAACTTCTGTATGGCTCATAATTAATGCACAATGTACATTACAAAGTGCATTAATATGGCCATACAGAAGTGTATACCCCAACTTTGTTTCGTGGGACAACCCCTTTAAGCTTACAGGTAGTGTTCAGCAAACCAAAAGGCCGCCTCACATGGGCAGTTTTTAAAAAACATTGCAGACTCTAATTCTGCAGCATACCTATTTATGCTGACGATTTGTGCTTTGGAGTTCAACCCTTGAAAAAAGGGGTAAATTCCATAGCTCCTCCACAATTTAAAACACAGCAAAATTTGTAACATTTAGGTATGGATTTTCTAACTCTGGATTTCCAGCGGAATTGTTGTGGGCATTCTGTTGCAGAATTACCGCAGGGATTTCACCACATGTGAAGGTGGCCAAACAGTAGTACCCTGGTTCAGGTCGAACTTTGCTAAAAGTTCAGTTCAGCAAGAAACAAAACTTTGGGCAGTTCGTCTTGGCCCAATTAGCTAAAGGAAGAAGAAGGAAAAAGAAAGAAAAAGAAGGAGGAGGAGAAAAAAGTGAAAAGGAATATAACAATGAACAAGATGAAGAAGCAAAAAGGTTGAGGAGAGGAAGAAGCAAAAAGGATGATGATGAGGGGGAGGAGAAAAAGAAGACAGAGAAGAGAAAACAAAGAAGGAGAGGAAGAAGAGGTAGAAAGAGGAAGAAGAAGAGGAAGAAAGAAGAGGGAAGCAGAAAAAAGGGGAAGAGGAAGAAGAAGATGAAGAAGGAGAAGATGAAAAAGAAGAAGACGAAGAAGAACTCATCTTTTTCCTTCTTCTCACTTGTCCTTTTTCTTTTTCCTCTCTTCAATCTTTTTTTTCTTTCTTTTTTTTTGTTTTTGTCTTTTCATGAACTTTGCATTAAAAATAGACTAAAAGTAATTACATAGACCGTTGGTGACCTAAGAGTGTCATACATGGCTCAGTGTTAAACACTAGTTTTAGGAGTATTGATGAAGTTCCGGTTCAAACTAATTCAGACCAAACTTAACTTGTTGGCAAAATTCACTGAACCGGTTGAACTGAATTTATCAAACATTGGCTCACCACTACTTACAGTGTTTGTACACTTTTACAATCAAACAGTTGTGTACTACAGTGCATCTAAAATCAAAAACACAATGAATCATCTTTGGTTGAAGTGACTCTGTCACCAGGTTCATGCTGCATGAGCCATGAGCTGTATGAACCTGGGATAGGTGTGCCCATTGGCCCGTGTAAGTTTTATTCTGAAAGACTGTAGCATTTCAGAAAGAAACAAACTTTGATGTTGGACTCAGACCTGATGTCATATTGTGCTCTTGGGACCTGCAGTTCTATGGGTTTCCAGCAGCACACTTCCACAGGTCTGGGATGATTGAGCTGGCTGGGTGTGGAGTTTCTCCAGCCAGCCAATCACCATTGGTCTGCTGCGCATAAATAGCAGCCCATCTTGCTAGAGTGAGCTGATCATTTATCTTTTTCTTATTCCTCCCAGAACCCGGGAGTCTGGAGTCATTTATGTGTTGCTGCATGCATGAGGTTCTGGGTGAAATTCCCTCGTCTGTTAGTTTGAACAGTGTCCAGTTCTGCTTGTATGCCATTTGCCATCTATGGAGAGCCAGGCCCCTAGGTTCCAGCATGGGGCCATCCCTATTGGGACGATCGCTCCGCTTGCAGGCAGGACTCCCTGTGATTTAAGTTGTTTTGTTAGAGTAGGGACTTGCGAGACAACAAGGACCCTTGTCGTGGGCTTGTGAGCTTAAGTATCTTGTATGTACTTTAGCTATTCCATCTGCTTATGTGTGTTGGTGTTTTGGCGTTTGTCAGTTGTTGTTGGATGTCTGCTTGCAAGTCCCATTTAATGTTCAGTCTGTTTCATTGACCATTTGGGTGCATTCCCCTTCTATTCACGTTCGTCCTGGGCGAGGTGTGCATTGCGCTCAGGGCGAACGTGACAACTGAACACCGAGTCACGGAGGTGGACCATGCTGGCTTCTCCACACTCTGATCTAGAGTGACAGCTCTCTCCATATACAGAAGCAGGGAGAGGAGCTGTGATGTGGACTGGGAGAAACCAGCCTGGCCATCTCTGGGATTTGAGGCTCAGTTCTGAGTCAAACTTCAAAGTGTATTTACTGTGAAATGCTGCAGCGTTTCAGAATAAAACATGCATGGGGCAATGGTAACACCGGTCCTGGGTTCATACTGCCCGTGGTTCGTGAAGCATGAACGCAGTTACAGATGCCCTTTAAAGAAAGTCTACTATCATTTTGTGCATACAGCTTCTATGCAGACCTATGTGCCTCCATGGTGCAGACTGGAAATAAAAACCTTTGTAGTCCTATCCTGCAGTCATGTTTTATTCCACCTTCTCTGCCCTCTACAGATAGCACAAGAGACAAGACAGAGCTGATTGAAGATAGCACAAGACTGCAGGATCTGACTACGTATGGTTTGTAGTCTGCAACCATGGAGATATACTCTGAATGGACACTTTATTTGAAACCCCCATCTAGTAGCGCATTGGACCCCCTTTACCCTTCAGAACTGCAGTAGTTAATTGTGGTGTAGATTCCACTTAGTATGAAATGATTCTGCAGGAATATCGGCCCCTGCGGACAGGAAGCTTCTTGTAGTTGCAGCAGATTAGATGGCGGTACTGACATGTTCTGACCAGCTGACAGGAAGAGGTCATCAATTCATGCTGCTTGTACCAAATTCAGAAATCTGGATCCATCTGACCAGGAGATGTTTTTCCGCTGCTCAGTGATACAAGTTTTGCGCTCTTTTGCCCGCTGGAGTCCCGTCTTTCTGTTTCTCTTAAACACAATGGCGCTGGAACTTGTCATCTGCTGTTATAGCCC
Source organism: Eleutherodactylus coqui (assembly GCF_035609145.1). Classification (NCBI taxonomy): domain Eukaryota; kingdom Metazoa; phylum Chordata; class Amphibia; order Anura; family Eleutherodactylidae; genus Eleutherodactylus; species Eleutherodactylus coqui. Next base: position 127,177,550 of record NC_089847.1, on the reverse strand, counting down.
ATCCATGCTAAGGAACAGCGAGTTGTGCATTAGAAGACATTGTATTAGTTGGAGCACGAGCGTTGTATTTGGATGCTCTTAACTGTGGAGCTCCTGTTCATCAGAATGATTCTTGACATCCTTTTTTGACCCCTTTTGTTTTATTTTGCATCCACAGGATCCCCTTTATTTGGATGTTTTTCCTCGATCGCGCCATTCTCAGTATACTCGCCACATTGTTACATAAGAAAATCCCCCGTGATTGGCAGTGAAATCCCGGCCCCGGCATGTCCAGCACCGATGACCAAGAAGTCGCTCAGATCCCTGGATTTTCCCATCTAATGTGGATTCACAATGAAACTCATCCACAGAAAACTTGTCACGTGATTTTATGCCGCCCACCGGGGTCACGGGGAGAATGTCCATACAGGGAAGCTCCAATCGTGAAAGAGTTGGTGTCTCTAAAAAAGTAGCCATTCAGTATATAGGTCTGCATAGGAGCTGTATACACAAAGTAATAGGAGACTTCAGCAAAGCACGTAAAATCCAATGGGTACGGCAATTTAATGCTAAACTAAATTAATGGAAATATATTTTTGGGATTTTATTTATGCTTTAAAGAGCCAGGGGAAGTGTGATAAAAAATTACATTTTCATATATGACATTGGCCTAATATTCTTTTCTCCGAACCAGGAAAAATAGTAATTTAATCTCGCTGGTCCATTTCCCATCTAGTTGTCTTATTGTCAATGTGAATTATCCCATTAACAGCTTCCAGTTACTCTAATACAACTGAGAATGAGAACGTTTGAAATCCCCCTTTTTTTCAAAATTAAAACAAAAATTGCTGTTTTTAAAAAAATTTCATTTCATCGTTTTTAGTCAGAAAAAAAATTATTTTTTTTTAAAATGCAAAAATCAAGGTCCAGAAATTCTCCCAGAATCCTCCAGAGACGTCTCCGGCTCCATTTCTTTTCTTTCAAAAAGAAAAAAAAAAACTTGAATGCAATATATCAGATTTCACGGGTGAAAAACACAAAGAAATGAAGAATCTATTTACTATCTGAGCGATCTGGATATAGTTATTGGAAGTATTAATGTACCTTATCTAGCAGAGTGTGGCGTAGCGACAGTCTCGGCTGAATCCTCTGCAGATATGTAAATGCGCATTAGCAGCTGAATATCAGATTATGGAAATTCTTAGAAGAAAATTAAGGCTCGGGAAAAAAAAAAAAAAAGACCCTTGTCGCTAAATCAGTTTTTGCTTTGAAGCTATCATTTTTTGACAAGCGGTTGAGTGTAAAAATATAAATTAAATCTGAAAAGTTGGACAAGATGTAATTATTAAAATGATTTGTGTCGCGAAAAGAGAATTTAATATATGTAATCCCAAAGAGAGGTTATGAGAGGAGGTTTACAAGATGATGTCTCAGGACAGAAGGATGGCGGGGATGTGACTCAGCTAGCGTTACAATATCTGTTTTACAAAAAATGTTGTCGTGGGCCTACAAGACACAGAGGACTCGCAAAACGTGGTGGCAGGAATGTGGTCCGGTATATTATTACAAATAGATGGTAGCTCATGCTTGGCCTAGGCCTAAGATCAAGCCTGGTAGTCCATGTAGATATGACTGATAACTCGGTTGGCCGAAGTGAGTCTTCACCCTTTCCAATCCACTGTCTGACCTCTGAAGACATTATGATTTGAGGGTGTACGGCTCCGATGTTGGAAGACGTCCGTCGGGGTTCTCTTACTGTATATTGCCAGCTGTCGAAGCCTATCCAACGTGTCACCTCATGCAGTACTGGCTTTATCCAGCAGATAGCGCCATTGTATAACAGCAGAAAAAGAGTAAGCCCCCTAGGAAAACCAGGATACAAATTGGATTGGGAAGGGTTAAGATAGGCCATCGATATTTGATTGGTGGAGTAATCACTCCCAATACTCTTGAGGATCATCGATATAACTCTTTCATTGTTTGCCCTGGTGCAGTGCCATATTTTTTTGTTCTGGTTTTGCCCTGTTTACTTAAAGAGCTCCTTTCATGTCTTTGGATCAGCAGAACTGCACAGCTCTGCAGCCGCGGCTCTGCTGACTCAAGTGACACTTGTCTTTTGAGTCTGTAAAAGACTGCTAGCATCTGTCAAGTGGGTGGTCTCCTCTGCTCCCTGTCAATGGATGACGTCAGGCTTCTTTCACCCACTTACATCACCCACTAACAGTGAATTGAAGAGACCGCCCACTTGACAGATTCACAGCGCTGGATGCTGATGAGGGAGAATGGACAGGAGTAGACACAAGAGACAAGCTGCAAAGCTGTATAGCCATCTTCATTGACCCAAGAACATGACAGGTCTACTTTAAAGGGGATTGAACTATTGTGAACTGCAATACCAGGCACAGCCACAATTAAATGTATGACGCTATGTTATGTAAATAATGAAGGAGTCATTGCACGCCACTTGATGTAGATATCAGGAGCTCATGATTAATTTTTCTTTATTGTCTACCATATTTTTTCTTCCTCTCCTTGGTAATTCCGGAATGGGCATAGCTATAAAGAGTGCAGAGCTATGATAGCAGTCACACTTGCTACCTGGTGCCCTAGGAGACCCAAACCCCCCTATCTCATCAGAAAACACAAGTGGTAGGTGATCGCTCTGGTACACATGGTGAATTGCCACTGAGGACCATTGTGTTACACAACTTCTCCCAAGAATCTACATTCATTCTTCCAGCCTTGTTTTTTGTATACCACAGATATGATTCATTAAAGTCTTTTCATGGCTGAGTGGGCAGATGGACACCATTAGTTGCTGGACACCAGAGGAACCTGCTACCCTGGTAGGTACGCCAATGATAGTATGACATAACAATAAGAGCTATCAAACTGGTCAACCACTATGATTATATTTACCAGTTTTTAAAAACTGCCATCAGGTAGACCAAAATGTTATGTGTGTAGACCATGCTCCTCTTCACAGACCCTTTTTTACATGCCACATCTACTATTGACAGACCCAACAACCAAAGGTAGTAAAAGGAAGGGGGTACCTAGAGATTCCCAATCATGTGGCTACCTTCGCCTTTCTCAGTGCCCCCTACAAAGTATAATAACCTCTTTGTCCTCCCTTTCTGCTTCTACAAAGTTAAAATAACCCCTTAGTACCCCCACAAAGTAATAATGCTCACTGGCGTATCTATAGGGGATGCGGTTGTAGCCAGGCTCAGGAGCCCTAGGGGTCCCATAAGTCCTCTCTTTTCCATATAGGGAGCCCAGTACTATGAATAACGCATTATAGTTGGGGCCCCTGTTACAGGTTTTGCATTGGGGCCCAGGAGCTTCAAGTTATGCCTCTGATAATACCCCTTAGTTTCTCAAAGTTATAGTGCCTTCCACAGTGTCCCCCAGTTATAGCGCCTCTCTGAGATAATAGTGCCCTGTTTGTGTCCCTGATAAGTAATAGTGTCCACAGGTCCCTCCCTGACTGCACTACTTCCTTTATCCACTGCTTCACTCCCTACCTGCACAGTGTAGCATCTTCAGGTGCAACTACATGACTCCTCTTGGCTCTTTCTCCACCACTTTGACATTCTAGGTACTCCAGAGGAGAAGGATACATGTAGATGTGTAGTGCCCCAGAACAACATTCTGGTCCCCTCCATAAATGTCATACATGTATTGTCTTATGTGGATGCACTGTGCAAAGCTGTCTTGTCATTTTCTGTATGTGTGTTACACAGCTGCAGCGTCTGAAGGGTTAACGTTCATAAAATCATTGCCTGTCAGCTCTGTCTGCCGAATATATTTATTCTCTTGTGTCATGTGGTATAAGTAAAGGTATAAACGTGAGTGCCTGAGAGCGGGAAAGAAGTCCATCTATAGGAGGAGAGAGTGCTAACACAGAGATGCATGCAAGTGCCTTTAGCTTCCATGTAGGTGAAGATGGAGGAGGGAGAGCGACTAACTGTAGCGTCTGAAGTGTGGATGTGAGAGGAGTGAGTCTATTCCAGAGAGAGAGCGCACTACATCAGTTTACTCAAACTGGTACCTATTCACAACACAGGTGATTTTCATGTGTGGCTGTCCGTCATTAGGATCACCACACAGAGGTACTTAATTGTAAAACCCACGCGGATGCTGTGCAGGGTGTATCTAGGCTAAGCCGTCTTCAGTAATTTTGTCTGCCAGAGTGTTTGTGGAGTGACCCCTACTCTTTTTCCTCCTCCGGAGTGTTCCCAATTCCAGGACCGGTGATATATAGATAACATGGACTATAGGGCCGTATTGTTCCTGTGTATCCTCCCTACCTCTGAGCTATAGCCTGTACCTGCTACAAGTGAATTACACCTGTAATTACCTGTTTTACAAAGTTTATTCAAGTAAAGTTATACCGGGCCTTAACCGTTCCTAAGGACCCAAGGTACTATACACAAGTCTCCGTGTTTATTGCTCCGCCGCATTGATTAACGGTGTATGGGAATGGTGGCATCACGAGTGATATCTACAACAACCCCCTCCGGGACCAGAGCATGGTAAGTGCCACCGTGACACGTCAGCACTTAATCCTCCCAGCTCTTCACGTTAACCAGGTGCCAAGTCTCCGTGTTTATTGCTCCGCCGCATTGATTAACGGTGTATGGGAATGGTGGCGTCACAAGTGATATCTACAACAACCCCCTCCGGGACCAGAGCATGGTAAGTGCCACCGTGACACGTCAGCACTTAATCCTCCCAGCTCTTCACGTTAACCAGGTGCCAAGTCTCCGTGTTTATTGCTCCGCCGCATTGATTAACGCTGTATGGGAATGGTGGCGTCACGAGTGATATCTACCACAACCCCCTCCGGGACCAGAGCATGGTAAGTGCCACCGTGACACGTCAGCACTTAATCCTCCCAGCTCTTCACGTTAACCAGGTGTCAGGGTCACCCCTCTGGGGTGTTGCAGATGCATCTGAAGATGCCACTTGGTGCAGGAAGGGGGTGAAGCAGTAGATAGAACAAGTATTGCAGTCAAACGTCCAAAAGACTGCCAAGTCTTTTGGTAGTCTGAGTGGTCTGCCCTTTTTCTAGGAGCGTTCCAAAAGTTCTTGGAGAGTTGGCAAGTATGTGTTTAATTGGTTACTTTCTCTGTAGTCAGCTCATGTTCTCATCGGTTGGCATCATACACATATTCATGTGCCCGAGAGTCACTCTTCGAATTTATACGAGGCATCACTAAAGCTAAAATAAAGTGAGATTGCTCTCACATCAGCCTGACTCGGAAAATCAATGATAATTGATGTCCTGGTAGAAACAGATGCAGGGAACATGTTCACTGAATTAGAACCTAGACGCCAGTGTGGAATAATGCAGGATACACAATCAGGCCGAGCGCATGGATTTTCCTATAAACATTTTACCCCTCAGCCACATTGTAATTAATTACCACGCGTCATTATCTGGCCTTTGGATCTGAGATTATTAGTAGAAACCTTTTATGATTTGTGGTATAACTCGCCTTAGGCACGACTATGAAACTTGGGAAAAAATGTTATAGAATATAAAGTGATAAGTGATAAGAGGGAGAGTAGTGACAACGCAAGAGTCACGGTTCATGGCGCCATTCTCAAGTCATAATGGTGACTGAGCGATTTCAAGTGGCCGAGGAGGGAGGTTACCGACCGTGGTGATGTTAAGTCAATGACTGAGGAGTTTGATGTATACTAGAGATGAGCGAGCATACTCGCTGAGGACAATTGCTCGATCGAGCATTGTCCTTAGCGAGTATCTCACCGCTCGGCAGAGAAGGTTCGGGTGCCGGCGCGGGTGACAGGTGAGTTGCTGCAGTGAGCAGGAGGGAGCGGGGGGGGGGGGGGGAGAGAGGGAGAGAGAGATCTCCCCTCCATTCCTCCCCGCTCTCCTCTGCCGCTCCCTGCCCACCGCCAGCAGCTGAACCTTTTCTCTCGAGCGGGCAGGTACTCGCTAAGGGCAATGCTCGCTCGAGCAATTTCCCTTAGCGAGTATGCTCGCTCATTACTAATGTATACTCATCTTAAGGAGTTAATTAGAAAAATTATAATAAAGCACACCTTTTAACCTTTTGAGTGAGATATAGTTCTTTTGTGCCTATGCAGATGTAATACAAAAATTAAGGAAATCCAGGTCCCTCCCCCAGCATGCAAATGTATAGGGAGCGAGCTCTCACAAAAGGGCATGTGCATGCGTGTATTATTGTGAATGTGTGTATGTAGGTGTCTGTGTAAGTAGTAACTGCATGCATATCTGTGCTAGTAATGATAGATTGTGAGCCTTACTGTGGTGAAGGACAAATGTAGAAAATAAAAACTATAGTTCAAACCTTTTTGAAACATGATAGGATCACAATAGGGTCACTGCAAATGTAAAAATTACACCCACGCCCAACAGCCTCCCTATAAATACTTTTGGTTTCTGCAATGTGGTGCAGTTGATAGCTGTGACAACTTGTGTTCTATCCAGTATTCCTTGTTCTAATTCCAAGTACCTTGATCTAGTCTGGTCTTGTGTAGTCTGTCCAGTCAGTGTCTTGCTTTTTGGTTTTCAAGTCCAATCTTGTGTAGTCTGTCCCGTCAGTGTGTCTTGCTCTTTGGTTTTTTAGTCCAGTCTTGTCTAGTCTTTCCAGTCAGGGCTCCTTCACACGACTATGTTTGCGCACACAAAATCTGCACACACTAAACAGAGAATAGAACCCATTGAGTTCAATGGGTTCGTTCTCATAAGTGCGTTTTGCGTGCACATTTCGTGCATGCTCAAAAACTAGGACCTTCTCTATTTTCCTGCGTTTTGCATAGCAAAGGCCCAATAGAAGTCTATGAGAGGTGCACAAATAGGCAAAAGGAAGGGTGAAACACTGCACAAAATGGAGAAAAAGGAGACAGCTAGACCTCATTAGGCTTTAATAGCCATTAAATTCCACGGAAAGGGAGTGTCACACACGAGTGTGAGCTGGCCCCGCTCCCACAAATATTACAGTATTATGCGCTGACACAAGCGCAACAGACTGATTATGATCACAATAGGGTCACTGCAAAGGTAGAAGTTACACCCACGCCCCACAGCCTCTCTATAAATACTTTTGGTTTCTGCAATGTGGTGCAGTTGATAGCTGTGACAACTTGTGTTCTATCCAGTATTCCATGTTCTAATTCCAAGTACCTTGTTCTAGTCCGGTCTTGTCTAGTCTGTCCAGCCAGTGTGTCTTGCTCCTTGGTTTTCAAGTCCAATCTTGTGTAGTTTGTACAGTCAGTGTGTCTAACACTTTGGTTTTGTAGTCCAGTCTGATTACGTGGCTCTTCAAACATCGAGCGGCAAGCATATTTGTGCAAACCCTCATCTGAAGGAGCCCTCAGTGTGTCTTGCTATTTGGTTTTCTAGTCCAGTGTGCATTTACTAGTTTGTTGTTTGTCTAATCTCTCCTTCTTGTTTCTGTCTGCTTTGGCTCATTCCAGCATTTGTTTCTTTAGCCTCTTGTCTGGGTGCTCATGCCCTCCTTTTCTAGGGGATAATGTTTTAGACAGTGTCATTTTTAGAGACAACTTAGGGCTGTTTAGGGACAGTAGGGTCTGGTGTTGATGGACAGTATCAGGGAGAGAAACAGGGAGAGCCAGTATTAAGGTTATCATTGCTTGGGTTGTACTTTCGGTTCCGTACCTTCTGTACCAGCCTACACTGGCAGTTTCATTATATTTATCATCATCATCTTCATCCAGTTACCATCACCCTCAGCTCCTGTTATGTAATGGTGAGCCCCTAGTTCCAGTTGTGTTTTCTTTGTCTTGAATCGATACATGTTTCATATCTTTATCTCTAGTGATGTTTAGGTTACACTACTGCTCTACTGTAAGTCTTGGAGATATCTAGAAAGGCGACTACTAAAGGTGAAGCTGAGTTGTGCCTTTTAGCATCCACTTGGCATCGTTACACTGTCATAGTTTACAGTGGAGAAAGCCACGGGCAAGAATGGCAATGTCTGCTTTCAGTCTCCAATTGTATGGAGTGGCCAGGTGGACAGGAGGCAAGGGACTCATATTCTCCTGAGAAATTGTAGAGGTGGGACCTCGGCCTACCAGACATATATGCTTATCTACAAGATGTGTCTTTAGTTGAAAAAACCCTAATCCCATTGGTTTTGTCTTTATTTTTACATTTTATTTAAAGGGGTTATGCCAAGATGCAAAACCCATCGTAGAATGTGGTGCCCAAAGCGGATATCTGATCTCCCCAGGTCATGCTCTCAGCACCCCCGGCAATCAACTGATTTTGCTGGGGAAAGTCTTGGTCAGCTGCATACTGTAGAATAAATGTATTATTACTAGAGATGAGCGAACGTACTCGTCCGAGCTTGATACTTGTTCGAGTATTAGCGTTTTTGAGATGCTCGTTACTTGTAACGAATACCACGCGGTGTTCGGGTTACTTTCAGTTTCCTCTCTGAGACGTTTGCGCGCTTTTCTGGCCAATAGAAAGACAGGGAAGGCATTACAACTTCCCCCTGTGACGTTCAAGCCCTATACCACCCCCCTGCTGTGAGTGGCTGGCGAGATCAGGTGTCACCCGAGTATAAAAATCGGCCCCTGCCACGGCTCGCCTCAGATGCGTTGTGACAGAGATCAGGGAAAGTGCTATCTTGCTGGAGCTGAGGGACAGTGGTATAGTGTTGGAGCTGCTGTAGGGAGAGTGTTAGGAGTTAGTGTAGGCTTCAAGAACCCCAACGTTCCTTCTTAGGGCCACATCTAACCGTGTGCAGTACTGTGGAGGCTGCTTTTAGCAGTGTTGCACATTTTTTTTTGGTATATCGGCCGTGCAGAGCATTGCGCCCTGCAGTAATAGTCCAGGGACAGAAGTGTGGAGGCAGGGAGAGCATTAGGAGTTATTGTAGGCTTCAAGAACCCCAACGGTCCTTCTTAGGGCCACATCTAACCGTGTGCAGTACTGTGGAGGCTGCTTTTAGCAGTGTTGCACATTTTTTTTTTTTTGGTATATCTGCCGTGCAGAGCATTGCGCCCTGCAGTAATACTCCAGGGATAGAATTGTGTAGGCAGGGCCAGAAGACATATATTATAGATTGAATATACGCAGTGGTCCTTTTGAAAAAAATATTGAAAAAAAATCTATTTGGCCTGCCTGTCACTCTGCTCAGTGTTCTGGGTCCGTGTCTGCTGGGGGTAGTAGTTCTCCAAATAAATACGCAGGCAGCTAAGTGTTACAGCAGGCATGCGCCAAATTATTTCCTGGGGTTCCGTAAACGAAGTCAGCCTCCAACCACAGGCCAATAAGCGGCACATTTAATTACAGCGTTCTGTTTCTGCACTACTGCTAATACACCATGCTGAGGGGTAGGTCTATAGGACGTGGACGCGGGCGAGGACGCGGAGGCCCAAGTCAGGGTGTGGGCACAGGGCGAGCCAGTGCAGTGGCCAGGGGTAGAGGCAGGGCCAGACCGAATAATCCACCAACTGGTTCCCAAAGCGCCCCCTCGCGCCATGCCACCCTGCAGAGGTCAAGGTGCTCAAAGGTCTGGCAGTTTTTCACAGAGACGCCTGACGACCGACGAACAGTGGTGTGCAACCTTTGTCGCGCCAAGATCAGCTGGGGAGGCACCACCAACAGCCTCACCACCACCAGCATGCGCAGGCATATGATGGCCAAGCACCCCACAAGGTGGGACGAAGGCCGTTCACCGCCTCCGGTTTGCACCACTGCCTCTCCACCTGTGCCCCAACCTGCCACTGAGATCCAACCCCCCTCTGAGGACACAGGCACTACCGTCTCCTGGCCTGCACCCACACCCTCACCTCCGCTGTCCTCGGCCCCATCCAGCAATGTCTCTCAGTGTAGCGTCCAGACGTCGCTAGCGCCACAGTTTGAGCGCAAGCGCAAGTACGCCGCCACGCACCCGCACGCTCAAGCGTTAAACGTGCACAGTGCCAAATTGATCAGCCTGGAGATGCTGCCGTATAGGCTTGTGGAAACAGAGGCTTTCAAAAGCATGATGGCGGCGGCGGCCCCGCGCTACTCGGTTCCCAGTCGCCACTACTTTTCCCGATGTGCCGTCCCAGGCCTGCACGACCACGTCTCCCGCAACATTGTACGCGCCCTCACCAACACGGTTACTGCCAAGGTCCACTTAACAACAGACACGTGGACAAGCACAGGCGTGCCCCAGCTCGGTGGTGGTATCTGCGGGGGTGTATGCTTCCTCCACTAAACCACCCTCCTCCTCCTCCTACGCAACCTCTCGCAATCAAGATGTGTCAGCAGCAGCAGCACATCGCCAGCAGTCGGTGTCACGCGGCGTGGCAGCACAGCGGTGGCCAAGCGTCAGCAGGCCGTGCTGAAACTACTCAGCTTAGGAGAGATGAGCCACACGGGCCACGAACTGCTGCAGGGTCTGACAGAGCAGACTGACCGCTGGCTTGCGCCGCTGAGCCTCCAACCGGGCATGGTCGTGTGTGACAACGGCCGTAACCTGGTGGCGGCTCTGCAGCTCGGCAGCCTCACGCACGTGCCATGCCTGGCCCATGTCTTTAATTTGGTGGTTCAGCGCTTTCTGAAAAGCTACCCCCACTTGTCATACCTGCTCGGAAAGGTGCGCCAGCTCTGCGCACATTTCCGCAAATCCCACACGCACGCTACCACCATGCGGACCCTGCAACATCGGTTTAATCTGCCAGTGCACCGACTGCTGTGCGACGTGCCCACACAGTGGAACTCTACGCTCCACATGTTGGCCAGACTCTATGAGCAGCGTAGAGCTATAGTGTTATACCAACTCCAACTTGCGCGGTGCAGTGGGAGTCAGCCTCCTCAATTATTTACAGAAGAGTGGGCCTGGTTGGCAGACATCTGCCAGGTCCTTGGAAAATTTGAGGAGTCTACCCAGATGGTGAGCGGGGATGCTGCAATCATTAGCGTCACCATTCCTCTTCTATGCCTCTTGAGAAGTTCCCTGCAAAGCATAAAGGCAGCCGCTTTGGAATCAGAAACGGAGGCGGGGGAAGACAGTATGTCGCTGGATAGTCAGAGCAACCTCATGTCTATATCTCAGCGCGTTGAGGAGGAGGGGGAGGAGCATGAGGAGGAGGGGGAAGAGACAGCTTGGCCCACTGCTGAGGGGACAGATGCTGCTTGCCTGTCATCCTTTCAGCGTGTATGGCCAGAGGAGGAGGAGGAGGGGGAGGAGCATGAGGAGGAGGGGGAAGAGACAGCTTGGCCCACTGCTGAGGGTACAGATGCAGCTTGCCTGTCATCCTTTCAGCGTGTATGGCCAGAGGAGGAGGAGGAGGAGGAGGAGGAGGATCCTGATAGTGATCTTCCGAGTGAGGACAGCCATGTGTTGCGTACAGGTACCCTGGCACACAAGGCTGACTTCATTTTAGGATGCCTTTCTCGTGACCCTCGCGTTACACGCATTCTGGCCACTACGGATTACTGGGTGTACACACTGCTCGATCCACGGTATAAGGAGAGCCTTTGCACTCTCATTCCCGAAGAGGAAAGGGGTTCGAGAATGATGCTATACCACAGGGCGCTGGTGGAGAAACTGATGGTAAACTTCCCATCCGACAGCGCTAGTGGCCGAAGGCGCATTTCCGCCGCCCAGGTAGCAGGGGAGGCGCAGAGATCAGGCAGCATGTACAGCGCAGGCAGGGGAACACTCTCTAAGGCCTTTGACAGCTTTATGGCTCCCCAGCAAGACTGTGTCACCGGTCCCCAGTCAAGGCTGAGTTGGCGGGAGCACTGTAAAAGGATGGTGAGGGAGTACGTAGCCGATTGCAGCACCGTCCTCGGTGACGCCTCTGCCCCCTACAACTACTGGGTGTTGAAGCTGGACACGTGGCCTGAACTTGCGCTGTATGCCCTGGAGGTGCTTGCTTGTCTTGCGGCTAGCGTCTTGTCAGAGAGTGTGTTTAGTGCGGCTGGGGGAATCATCACAGATAAGCGTACCCACCTGTCAACCGACAGTGCCGACAGGCTAACACTCATCAAGATGAACAAAGCCTGGATTTCCCCAGACTTCTCTTCTCCACCAGCGGACAGCAGCGATACCTAAACAATACGTAGGCTGCACCCGCGGATGGAAGCATCGTTCTCTATCACCATCCAAAACGGGGACCTTTTAGCTTCATCAATCTGTGTCTAATATTCCTCCTCCTCCTCCTGCTCCTCCTCCTGAAACCTCACATAATCACGCCGAACGGGCAATTTTTCTTAGGCCCACAAGGCTCAGTCATATAATTTTTCTAAACAATTTTTATACGTTTCTATGCTCATTAAAGCGTTGAAACTTTCACCTGAACCAATTTTTATTTTAACTGGGCTGCCTCCAGGCCTAGTTACCAATTAAGCCACATTAACCAAAGCCATTAAATTAATGGGTTTCAGCTGCCCTCTCGGTTGGGCATGGGCAATTTTTCTCAGGTACATTAGTACTGTTGGTACACCAATTTTTGTGGGCCCTCGCCTACAGTGTAATCCAATTAATTTTTAGCCCACCTGCATTACAGCTGACGTTACATCAGCTGTGCTGGGCACTGCAATGGGATATATTTATGTACCGCCGGTGGGTTCCAGGGAGCCACCCATGTTGTGGGTCCACAGGGAGTTGTAAATGCATCTGTGTCCACTTGTAAAGAACCCCAGTCTGACTGGGGCATGCAGTGTGGGCCGAAGCCCACCTGTATTACGCACGACATTACTACCTCAGCTGTGTTGGGCAATGCAATGGGATATTTCTATGTACCGCCGGTGGCTTCCAGGGAGCCACCCATGCTGTCGGTCCACAGGGAGTTGTAAATGCATTTGTTTCCACTTCTAAAGAACCCCAGTCTGACTGGGGCATGCAGTGTGGGCCGAAGCCCACCTGCATTAACCCCTTCCCGCTCCAGGGCGTACCGGTACGTCCTGGCAGCCTGGTACTTCCCGCAACAGGGCGTACCGGTACGTCCTGGTGATAGCGCGGGATCACATAAGATCCAGCGTTATCCCGCAGCGGGAGTCGGCTGTCAGTCACAGCCGGCGTCCCGCTGCATCAGCGGGGGGGCATTGGAGATGCGCCGCCCGCTGTTAACCCCTTCCCTGCCGTGATCTAAGTAGATCGCGGCATGGAAAGAGTTCACAGAGGGATCGCGATCCGTCTGTGTCTCCGGCCGGTACTCGCGATGTCATCGCGAGAGCCCGGCCTGTCGCCATGGCAACAGGACGCCAGACACTGGCGTCCTGTATTGCCTGTGCCTATAATCGCTGTATAAGCGATAAGGCATGGCAGAGCAGTAGCTCTGCCATGCCTTATAACAGCGATCATAGGTACAGTGCTGCAAGTCCCTCAGAGGGACTCAAATAGTATAAAAAAAAGAAAAGAAAAGTGTAAAAAAAGAAAAATGTAAAAAAAAAACCCTTTTTTTATGCTTTTTCTAATATTAGCATAAAAAAAGGGAAAAAAAATTAAAACCCCACATATTTGGTATTGACGCGTCCGTAACGAAGTGTACAAAAAGTTGAACACACTTTTTATTTTGTACGATAAAAAGCGTAAAAAACAACGCTAAAAAACAGAGGCAAAATGCTAATTTTTAGCATTTTGCCTCCCAAAAAATGCAATAAAAGTGATAAAAAAAGCCGTACATTCCCCAAAATGGTACCAATAAAAACTACAGCTCGTCTCGTAAAAAAATAAGCCCTCATAGAGCTCCGTACATAGAAAAATAAAAAAGTTACAGGACTTTGAATGCAGCTATATAGGAAAAAAAAGATTTCCAAAAAAAGGGGGTTTTATTGCAAAAAAGTGTAAAAACCTAAAAAAAAATATAACAATTTTGGTATCGTTGTTACCGTACCGACCCGCAGAAAAAATTTAGTGTGTCATTTATGCTGCATGATTAACGCTGTAAAAAAAAGAAAAAGAAATCTATGGCAGAATTGATGCGTTTTCTCTCCCTGTTATCATAAAAAAAAAATTAAAAAATTTTACGATATTGTCTATGTACCCAAAAGTGGCACCGATAAAAACTACAGCTCGCCACGCAAAAAACAAGCCCTTATACGGCCGCGTCCACGGAAAAATAAAAAAGTTATGGCTTTTGAAAAATGGAGATGGAAAAATACCAAAAAATCGCTTGGTCCTCAACGCCAAAATAGGCCATGTCATTAAGGGGTTAAACATGACATTACTACCTCAGCTGTGTTGGGCAATGCAATGGGATATATTTATGTACCGCCGGTGGCTTCCTGGCACCCACCCAGGCAGTGGGTCCACAGGGAGTTGTAAATGCATCTGTTTCCACTTCTAAAGAACGCCAGTCTGACTGGGGCATGCAGTGTGGGCCGAAGCCCACCTGTATTAAGCACGACATTACTACCTCAGCTGTGTTGGGCAATGCAATGGGATATATTTATGTACCGCCGGTGGGTTCCAGGGAGCCACCCATGCTGTCGGTCCACACGGAGTTGTAACTGCATGTGTCCACTTCTAAAGAACCCCAGTCTGACTGGGGCATGCAGTGTGGGCCGAAGCCCACCTGCATTAAACATGACATTACTACCTCAGCTGTGTTGGGCAATGCAATGGGATATATTTATGTACCGCCGGTGGCTTCCTGGCACCCACCCATGCTGTGGGTCCACAGGGAGTTGTAAATGCATCTGTTTCCACTTCTAAAGAACCCCAGTCTGACTGGGGCATGCAGTGTGGACCGAAGCCCACCTGCATTAAACATGACATTACTACCTCAGCTGTGATGGGCACTGCAATGGGATATTTTTATGTACCGCCGGTGGGTTCCAGGGAGCCACCCATGCTGTGGGTCCACAGGGAGTTGTAAATGCATCTGTTTCCACTTGTAAAGAACCCCAGTCTGACTGGGGCATGCAGTGTGGGCCGAAGCCCACCTGCATTAAGCACGACATTACATCAGCTGTGATGGGCACGGCAATGGGATATATTTATGTACTGCCGGTGGGTTCCAGGGAGCCACCCATGCTGTGGGTGCACACGGAATTCCCATTGCGGAGTTGTACCTGCCTGTGACTATATATAAAAAAACGCGGTCTGACTGGGGCATGCAGACACCTTGACAGAATGAATAGTGTGTGGCACATAGGTTCCCCATTGCTATGCCCACGTGTGCAGCTCCAGATGGAGGTGGCACAGGATTGGATTTCTCATTGCTTCGGTACAGCATTGTGGGCTATCGCCCCGCCCCTTTTAAAGAGGGTCGCTGCCTAGCCGTGCCAACCCTCTGCAGTGTATGCCTGCTTTTCCTGTGGCAGACGCACTTCTAAATAGACATGAGGGTGGTGTGGCATGAGGGCAGCTGAAGGCTGCGCAGGGACACTTTGGTGTGCGCTGTGGGGGGAGGGGGGTTGGGCAGCATGTAACCCAGGAGAAGTGGCAGCGGAGTGTCATGCAGGCAGTGATTGTGCTTTGTTGGAGGTAGTGTGGTGCTTAGCTAAGGTATGCATTGCTAATGAGGGCTTTTCAGATGTAAAAGTTGTTGGGAGGGGGGGGGCACTCTTGCTGCTATTGTGGCTTAATAGTGGGACCTGGGAACTTGAGATGCAGCCCAACATGTAGCCCCTCGCCTGCCCTATCCGTTGCTGTGTCGTTCCCATCACTTTCTTGAATTGCCCCGATTTTCACAAATGAAAACCTTAGCGAGCACCGGCGATATACAAAAGTGCTTGAGTCGCCCATTGACTTCAATGGGGTTCGTTACTCGAAACGAACCCTCGAGCATCGCGAAAAATTCGTCTCGAGTAACGAGCACCCGAACATTTTGGTGCTCGCTCATGTCTAATTATTACAGAATGTCCATTCACATGAATAGTCATCCTGTAATAACAGGACAGGAGAAGGTCCTCAAGAACGAAAGCCACTCTTACTGATTGGCTCCCTGTTCTGGGTCATTGAGGCGGATCCTGGGCACGGCACCCCACTCTATGGCGTTCATATGCCCTAGTAGGGCATATAGTCAGGGCAAGTGAATTTTATTTAATGTGCCTACTACTTTCCCTGTTCTCTTCTTTCCCATAGTTCACCATCTTCTTAACTTTTTTTCTTTGCAGATATAAAATGTTTAAAACACATAATAAAAAAATATTTTGCAAATTCCCGCCGAGTAATCAGTGAAACTTTTGAAAAGTTGGAGAATTATCTGACCTCCCTGGAAACGACATAAACAAATGCTTTGATCAACAGTACAGTATTTTGCTTTTAAGCCTATCCACAATCTAAGATGTTACAAGAGGGAGAAAATCTCTCTGACATTTGAAGGACAATGCTAAAATTAAACTGGAATTAGTCAATGTGCTGGGGGCTATTGATAAACTACCCTTGTGAAGTACTGTACACTGCTCTTCAATGGATGACTTATAGTAAGTCCAGACCGTTTCTTAAAGAGAAACAAAAATTATACCAAACTTCACAGATTTGTCTCAAAAAAGTTATAATATGTGAGAAATTTTTTTTGTATGTTTATTGTTTTGTTTAAAATTTTAGAAATAGTTTTAGAAAAGTGAAAAACATTTTTAAACATTTTTTTTAAAATCTCCATGATTGTCCATCATGGAGGGTCAGGGGTTTCATTATGGGACCCCATCATTATATGGAACTGGCAACAACTAGCTCTGCTGGAACTTCACCTCGGATAATAAATAGTCCTCAGACACGGACCATGTTCGTCCATAAGAACCATTTTGGGTTACTAATAGCTCTTAGTCATCACATACCTGGTGTGGCTACTATGACTAAGAACTCCTAGCAATTGAAATGTTTCAATAGTTGCTCCGTCCGTGACTCTATCATATGTAGGTTGGGTGGGGTACTGTATTTCCTTATGGTGAGCACCAAATAAGGATGAGGAGACTTATAGGCGATGCAATGCTCCTCTGGGAAATTTGGTATGCAAAGGAGAGATGGTATAATTCCTCTGTAGTGCCACCTATTGGAAGGCAGCTTCCCAATAAGTCATTGTCTGATCTTCTAATAGGTCCTGTAACATGACTAAGGATACAAACCAAACCAGAGTCTTCTCCATGAGAGAAAGATAGACAACTATTTGGGGGTTCTTGTTCCTCATCAGTGCAAATAAACTCTTGTTCTTATGGATAAATATAAAACTGAATATCCACATCAGGGGCGAGGTCATTAATGGGTTAAACTTCATCCATACTACTAAAGCTGCTCCCATGCACCAGATTACTAGGCTCGTCGAATTTGTTTACAATTTGCCCTTCCGAGCTTGTATGTTGTTTTAATAGGTGCTGGGAGATAAGTAGCTGCGGGGTACATCTGGCACAGAGTTAGTTTTTGAGTTACCAAGTACTTGAATGTAGGGTATGCACATTCTGTACCTAGAGATTGGGCCGGTTGTCTGAACTGAAACCAGTGCCTGTATATCTAGTGGTTAGGCCTATAAGTGTGCCCATCAAAACAGTTTGGGCGGTTCAAAGAGAAGGGACAGTCAGACTCGTGCTTCGCAACTAAACCTTGATTATTATCTGGACGGCTCAAATGTTAGCAGAGTCTCTTTATTCCGGAGGCAGTGGGAGATCCAGAGATGAACACCAAAAGTTTTCCTCTGCCTGGACACGTCTCCCATATTTTCCAGATGCTTTACCTTCTGCAAACTGGTTCACAGGGCCTCAGAGACAACAAGTACCGCGTTGCTTCTTTCCATCCAGCTGACGGTTGGAGCTCACTCTTCATTTCACGACCTGTAACCAACAACTGTGCCACTACGACAATATCTAAGCAACTTCTGCTTTTGGCTCCTTTCTGTGGGACACCCACAAAAACTTCTTAATATTCTTAAAGAAACAGATACAAAATAAATAACACTTAGAACAAGAACCCCATTACAGTAGCTGAACTGATTTAAACTCTTCTACCATATTGTCTTTACAGATCCTACACAGACCTATTTGTCTCCACTGCTACAGGCCACCAACAAACCAAATGTAACATGATCACTGCTTAAGGAAAAGTTGGCATGTGATAACTTGTGATCAGTAACACAGTACCACATGATGGCCACGTCACAATCTATCTCAGATAATTTGCTGATCTCTCCCCTCTGCAGCAGAAGGCAACATTTGGCAGTCATGGATAATGACTTGAGTGACTTTGACCCGTGGGCAGATTGTTGGTGCCCGGAGTTGGGGTGCCAGTATTTCTGAAACAGTTACACTTGTTGGTCGTTCCGGAACCACAGGATCAAGAGTGTACCAAAACTGGCTGAACCATGGACAGACATCTGACAGAAGATCACACAGCAGCAGGTCATGTGTGGTTGATCCTAGAGACCAGGATTATCTGATATCTCAGCAACAACGTGTGGGAAAGTCAGACAACTTTTAATAATGACCATGCGGCATAGCTTTCATCGACTGGGGTTTAATATTCAAAGACTAACAAGGCCTTGCAAGGCCCCAGGAAAGACATCACTGGACTCTGGACACATGGCAGAAGGTCATCTGGAGAGATGGCTTCCTATTTCTTGCTGAACCATATAGATTGCCGATTCCACATCTGGCATAAACAGCATGAAGCCATATCCTATGGATGCACCGTTGCAGTTCAACAGGCTGCTGCTGGAAGTGCTATGATCTAAGGAACATTTTCCTGGCATTCGCTTTGGCCATTGGCCATCCTACCCCAATCCTTGAATGGTAAACACAACAGGGACCTTTTAGCTGACCATCTGCACCCATATCTTCAGGAAGTCTTCCCCATCCACCGTACCATCTTTCAACAAGACAATGCACTGAAGCATTGAGCTCGGATCACTCGGGAGCGATTGGAGGAGAACAGCAAAGAATTCTCCACACTGCCTTGACCTCGAAACTCATCGGACTGTGACACCATTGAACATGTTTGGAATATACAGGAAAGGACTGTGAGATCTGTTCCCACTTATCCAAAAAATGTGCACCAACTGACAGAGCGGCATCTGCCAGCATGGGGCAAGTTGAGCATTGGGGATCTTCAACACCTTATGGAATCTGTTCCCTGACGTTTGATCAAAAGGTGGATCAACACATTATCGAGTAGGTGTTCCCAATGCAGTGATCGTTCAGTCATTAACACATGACACACTGGGTCTGTTTTTCTTCTGCAACCATGAAGACACATGAGTCTGCATTTGTGTTGTATACACAAAACGGTTGGAGATTTTTTTAATCAAGACTGTGCAAAGTTGCTTCAGATGCAAAGATGAATAAATCCTTGACGTCTTTACCTATTTGGGGGATATACAGCTATGATGTACTACGGTAATTGCTGAACACCAGAACCCTTTATCCCCTAAATGCTAAATTCATTAAATGCTTTCAAGAACACTCTAGAAAAATGCAGTTCAATCGTCTCTGTGCAGCCCTCTGGAGGGATAAAGTCAGAGAACAAATGGAAGAAAAATAGAAGAAGGAGAAAAATGATAAATGTTCGAATTATGCAGAATTTGCCTTTTTGCCGTGCCATTCCCCATTGCGCTTGCTGGAATTTTATAGAGATATAAATCACAAAGAAATAAGAAAGCAGTAATGAGATAGAACTAGGTTTGAAATATGGATGCAAATCCCTACCACCTGCTGATCGAATCTAGTCTGCTGAGACTGTCCTGGGAGCTGTATTACTATTAACATGTTGTAAGTGCTAAATTCGGAAGGAGAGGATGGTAGAGTTATATGTCTGTGAAATGCCAGCGCCCTCGCTGATTTATCCCGCGCCGGAATGTTCCAGCCACATCTACATAAATATTTTAACAGGAATTTAATTTTAATATTTGTCTTGTTTTAAATCTTCTACCCGCTGCCATCTGGGTGCGGGTACGAGCTGCGCTTCCAAGAATGGCCCGCGCTCATGACTGTAGCATTGGCGCTAATGCAAAATCTATACGGCTGTTCTTCGTAGTGTCATGTCAAAGTGATGGACGCTTGGCAAGACCCAAGTATCCCCATTGTAAGTCAATGTGGTCGGCTGGTGTCTTGTGCAATGAATAGAGATGAGCGAACGTGCTCGTTTAGGACAATTACTCGATCGAGTATCGCTTTTTTCGAGTAACTGCCTACTTGGGCGAAAAGATTCGGGGGCGCCGGGGGTGAGTGGGTGGTTGCGGTGGGGAGTGGGAGGGAAAAGAGAGAGCGCTCCTCCTGTTCCACCCGGGCGGCGGGGTGCAGCGGGGGGTAGTAGGGTGGAACAGGAGGAGCTCTCTCTCTTCCCCCCCACTCCCCACCGCAACCGCCCACTCACCCCCGGCGCCCCCCAAATCTTTTCGGGCGGCAGGGTAGAGCGGGGGGTAGTAGGGTGGAACAGAAGGAGCTCTCTCTCTCTCACTTCCCCCTCCCTAAAGGAGCACGTTCGCTCATCTCAAGCAATGAACCATCAATGCATTGTGTTAACACCTGAGTCACATGGCCCATTTTGGCCATTAGCATGAGACGATTTTTGGGAGGATTTCTAACTCCACTTTTCAAAAGTCATAACTTTTTTACTTTTCCATCATCATGGCCGTATGGGGCTTGTTTTTCGTGTGGCGAGTTGCAATTTTTAATGCTACACTTTTTGGGTACATATAACATATTGTATAACTTTTTAAAATTTTTTTGGAAGGCAGGGATAAAAAAAACGCATCAATTCTGCTATTGTTTTATTATTTTCTTACAGAATTATTCATGTAGCATAAATGACACAATACATTTTTTTGCCGATTGGTACGATTACGATGATACCAAAACTATATATTTCTTTTCTGCTTTTTTTATTTTTCCATCAGCGGAGCTCCGCGGGGGCTTGTTTTTTTGAACGACAACCTGTCGTTTTTATTGGTACCATTTTGAGGTATACATGGCTTTTTTGATTACTTTCAGGGCGAGCACCCACTGGCGTTTGCGTTTCGCCGCGTGTCCCGCGTTTTTTCCGCGCGTTTTCCGTGGCGTTTTTCGCGGCGTTTTCGCGGCGTTTTCGCGGCTTTGCCATTAATTTCCATGGAGAAAAATAAGGACACATATGCAACTGACAGTTCCTATGTTAAAAACGCAAACGCAATGCAAAAAAAACGCCAGTGGACAGGAACACATGTTATCTCTATGCCTGTGCAGGAAAAACGCAAAACGCAAAACGCAAAACGCAGGTAAAAAAACGCCAGTGGGTGCTCGCCCTGATTGTAGTTTTTTGGGAGGCAAAATGAGCAAAAAAGGGATTTCGGCTCTGCTGTTTTACGTTTTTTTTTATAGCGTTTGCTGTGCAGGATAAAAAGTGTCTTCCATTTATTGTTATGGATGCAACAATACCAAACGTGTTTTTATTTTAAAGCTTTTTAATTATTTTTTTTAAACAAGGAGGGGAAAATACGCAAAAAAGGGTTTTTATAACTATGAGTTTTATTTTTTAGGCTGGGTACACACGGGGCTGATTCACAGCGGAAATCTCACGGTTTGGCCACAGCGAAAAACCGCGAGATTTCCGCCGGGAGAAGCGGTGCTTCAAAACCCGCGGCACTTAGCCGCGGGTTTCGAAGCGGCCTGGCCGCTTATTCTTCTGCTGCGGCCGGCGCTCCCACAGAGGAGAGCGTGGCTGCAGCGGAAGAAGAAAAAAAACGAACATGCTGCGGCCAGCGAATCCGCGCCGCAGCGCCGGCTTCTGCAAGCTTTGCCATGGCGGATTCGCCGTCCCGTGTAGACGAGATTTCTGAGAAATCTCGTCCACATGGCTGGCCAATCCCGGGATTAGCGGCCGCAGGCAAATCCGCCCCGTGTGAACCCAGCCTTACTATTTTTATTTATTTTCTTTTCCCTTAAGGGGATTTGGACCTGTGATGCTATGATTGCACTGATACAATGCAGTACTTCTGCACTGCAATGCACTATTACTTTTCATAGGAATCACAGGCAATGGCAGACTTGGACGCCATTGTCTGGAGTTCGGTTGCCATGCAACCTATCTGCCACGAATATATGGCAGAGGGCCCTCCCTCTGTGAATAATTTGCATGCTACAATCAAGCTTGATCACGGCATGCAAGGGATTAACAACAGGGATTGGTGTTCTAACCAATCCACACTGTTGGAGCACGAGACCAGCTGTCATTCACAGTGGCTCCCACTGCAGGTGGCGCTGGCTCAACTCATCAGTTTATGTCCATTTGCAGGAACTCTTTCCTAGCCAGGAGGTGCTTTCACGTCCTGGGTGGGAAGGGGTTAAAGGGGTTGTCTCATAATTGACTTTTATCACCTATCCATAGATAGTGGGGATCGGTGGGGATCTCACTGCTAAAAAAACCCACAATGCCAAAAATTGGGCTTGCAGGTCTCCTTCTTTTCCTTACTGTGGGCTTTCTGAACCCAACAGCAGTGACATCAGATTGACTGGAGCAATGAACTCGCATGCGCTATGCCCCTCCATTAATTGTAATGGGTCTGATGGAACTAACCAAGTGCAAGTGCTCGGCTATCTCCAGTAGTCCCATTGAGATTGAATGGAGCAGCACCGTGCATGCATGCGCAGTACTGTCGCTCCACGATGTGGAGGGTGCAGTGAGAGGGAAAGGGGGACATGGGACCCCTGTTATCCGCATCATTAGAGGTGTCAATGATAACACACCCACCAATCAGACTTGTATTGCCTATCCTATAGATAGGTAGGAAAAGTCATTGTGTGACAATCTCTTTAAAGAGGTTGTGCCAAGTTATGAAGCTATTCCCTATCTACAGGATAGAGGATAACCTTAGGATCATTGGGGGTCCAACCCCTGGGACCCTCGCCAATCCTGAGAATGAGGGTCTGGTCGATCCCGCAGTGAATGGAGTGGAGGTCACTCAGGCATGCCGCTGCTCCATTCACTTCAGTGGCAGCGCTGTAGATTGCTGAGTTCAAGCACTTTGGCAATCTCTAGCGTTGCCATTGAAGTGAAGAGAGCAGTAATGCCTTCACTTGGAGACTGATCAGATCCCTGTTCTTGGGATCAGTGGAGGTGGTCAGGGGTGTAGGTGGGTTCCCATGCCTGCTGGATGGTAGTATTGGTCGGTTCCCATCGCTGGTGGTCAGTAGTATAGGCAGGTTCCAACCCATGGATGGGCAGTGGTATAGGCTTGTTCCCATCCCTGGAAGTCTATGATATAGGCAGGTTTCCATCCATGATGGTCAGTGTTATAGGCAGATTCCCATTCCTGTTGGTCTGTGGTATAGACAGGTCCACGTTCCTGGTGGTCTGTTGTATAGACAGGTCCCCATTCCTGGTGGTCTGTTGTATAGACAGGTCCCCATTCCTGGTGGTCTGTGGTATAGGCAGGTCCACGTTCCTGTTGGTCTGTGGTATAGACAGGTCCCCGTTCCTGGTGGTCCGTTGTATAGACAGGTCCCCTTTCCTGGTTGTCTGTGGTATAGGCAAATTCCCATCCAGTTTTACGTGCTTCGTTGTCAAAGATACAGTCAGCATCTAGTTCTTTGAAGTAAATGATATCTACTAACACTCAATCCTTGGTGGTCTTTGGAAAACCATCTAATTTCTAATTTTTGGGGCAGAAGGACTCTAATCCCTGGTGGTCTAGTGGTGAAGTTTTTGGTGGCTCAGTGGGATGTATGGTAGTTTCAAATCTCTGGATTCCAGAGGGTCATGGCTGGCATCGGGGGGACTGGGTGGCAAACTTGGCAATTGCCCAGGGCCTCCATCCAAAAAGGGGCTTGTTTTATAACCAATGTAAATAGAAGAAAATTACTCCATAGGCATGTTCTTATAGGAAACCCCCCCCTAATCCAGGTATGCTGAAGTATAATCTCATAACCGCGTTTTAAGATCTAAACCCGAACAAGTTTAATGAAGCCAATTTATTCAGGAAATAAAAACATAGGTGCAACGCGTTTCAGAGGACAGGAAGCCTCCTTTATCAAGCACATATCAAGTACAATTTAGTCCCGGAGTCATGGCAGCCTGGGGCCTTCTGAGAGTCCTCAATGACTGTTTACCTATTAAGATGTACCTGTGGCACATCTTAATAGAATGCCACTGAAAATACAGTATATTGCAGTATAATACCATAGTACTGCATTATACTGTATAAGTATTCAAACAATTGCAAGTTCAAGACCCCTAAAAGTAAAAATATATATTTTTTTAATTATTGGATAAAATATATTAAAAGTTAAAAAAAACTACTTTTCTCAGTCACGTCAAAAAATGAAACAATAAGAAAAAAAATAGTATAACCCTATTCGTAAAACTTCAGTGCATTCAAATATCACCCCATCAATACCACATGGTGAACACCATCAGAAAAAAATACGAAATGCCAGACCTGCACTTTTTGGGTCACACCATCTCCCCAATTTTCTTTTTAAGTGGTTAAAAAGTCATATGTACTTCAAAATGGTATTACTAAAAACTACAGGCCACCCCGCAAAAAACAAGCCCTCACAACCCCAAGATTGGGGATAACTTGAAGATCAGTAGAGTGAGACCCCCATGGATCTTGAGACCCCGTGCTCCTTATTGTAGGTTTACTGCCTCCCCCACAGTGAGGAGAAGACTGAATGGAGCGCTGACCCCATTGAAATGAATGGAGGGAGAAATGCGACCCGCACAGTGAGGGGCAGAGGGGGTCACGGCCATCTCATTCTGGAGATCAGCAGGGTCCTCAGCAGTGAGACCCCCACTGATCAGCAAGTTGGATATCCTATGGAGAGAGGATAACCTCCAATCTTAGTACAACTCCTTGAAGCATTTCTACATTAAACAAAACTACATAAATTTGGTATCACCGTAATCGTATCGACCCACAGAATAAAGATAACGTCATTTTTACTGCACCGTGAAATCCACAAAATGGTGAAATTGCAGTGTTTTTCCATTTCGCAGCATTACAGAAATGTTTAAAAGTTTTCCGATACATTATACGGTACTTTTGTTATCACGGACAACCCTCCCTGCGAAAAAACAAGCCATCGCGTAAAGAGCGAAATAAAAAAAAATTATGATTTTTTTTTTTGAAAGCGGGGGTGGAAAAAAAACAAGAACAAAAAAACTAAAAGGACTGCAGCAGGAAGGGGTTAATAAAAAAAAACAAAAAAACAAATAAAACATTGCGCCAATTTGTATACATAAGATGTGAACCATGAAATTAGACTTTACCTATAAAGGGAGGAATTTCGTTTTTAATAATCTCCTATGATAAAATGCATAGAAAAGCTATTTAGGCATGAATAATGCGCGGCGCGGCTCCTGCCATGCGGTATTGGAGCGTCTGCGCCCCCAGGATAGACCCGTGTCCTTTACAATCCTAACCCCGCGATCAATAAACATATTCCATGCTGCAAAATCAGTTTTCAAAGCAGCGATGGCCCATTGTGAGTCACACCTGTATACTACGGGCGCTGCTCCGTGCTTAAGAATTCCGACTGACTTCATAAATGATGTTGCTAGGCAACCTAAACTCGGCATCCAATAAAAACGGTATCCGCGCTCGGTCTGATATTCCATAAAATACCATCGGTTAATTCTGTTCTCAGCTGAAAAACACTTTGTGCAATGTTGTGCAGACACGAGGCGGAGGGCGGCTGGGATTATCTGAAGCACGCTCTGGGGGGGTCAAACTCATCTGCAGCGGGGCTCATTCACATGGATGTGCGGGCGCTCAATATTACGTGCATATTTTTTTCTCGGACAGCTTAACTCCTTAGGCTGCATTCACAAGAGCGAAAGCGTATCTGCGCCCGTTTTTGCGGTGTGCTTTTTCAGCTTGGGTGCTGTGTATTTGCACGTGCGTCGGCATATTTTACGGTACTACTTACACGCGAAAGTCGTACACAATTGCACGTGCAAAAAGATGCATCGAGGCTCTGAGCCGTTAAAATGGCTATTAGTTTAAAAATGTTCTCTTTCCTTGCACAAATGCGCAGGAAAATAGAGCACGCTACGTATTTTCTTGCGCGATCGAATTGCACACGCCCATTACACGCATGTGAGCAAATCAATGGGTTCTGTGATTGTAAAATTCTTCATGCGATCATATTTGCGCATATTTTTGTGCACGTAAAATATAGCACGCTAATCGACACGCAGAGAATCCAACTCATTGATTACAATGGGTGCCTACTCACGAGCGCGGAAAAAAGGAGGACCGACTCTATTTACCTGTCTCTTGTGCAGCAAAGGCCCCATAGACGTCTATAGGAGGCGCACAAATGCGCAAAAGAAAGGATGTAACACTGCGCAAAACCTTGGGCAAAAGAACACATCTGGATCTCATTAGGCTAAAATAGCCTTTCAATCCCCAGAAGGAGTGTGACCCGTGTGTGTGAACTGGCCCTGTGTGTGCAAAAAGTACAGTAATGCGCGCAGACACCTCAAAAACTTTGTTCATGCGCAAATACGTTGTGCTGTGATGGGTGTCTATGTGCAGAAGAAACTCTTAGTGACGACCAGTATATCTTTTTAATGACCTCACTAATGGGCTTTAAAACTGTACCGAGGGCGGGCGGGGGTGGAGCTAAGTTCCGTCCATCCTGCCCCTCCCATTGCAAACAGTGGCGAGCGGCGGAGAGAGGGCGCCAGCTCAGTGCACTAGCTCCCGAGCAAGGCCCGCCTCCTCCCCTTGCAGAGAGGGGCAGCGTATATCGGCCGGGCGTGAAAACCCGACGGATATACTGTACGCCTATCTGAATAAGCCCTTAGGGTGTCTCTGGTTTATGTCTGTCTTCCTCAGTGACATTGTCTTTGTGTGTGTGTTTTAATCTATGTAGTGTGTTGGTGTTACCATTCTTGGTGGTGTCGGCATGTCTGTCTTCCTAACCTGCTCGTTGTGATGTGATTGCTCGGTAGAGAGGTTGGGGGCGGAGTTTGTGAAGTCGAGGGGAGAAGAGAGATGTAGTCAGTGGAGGAGGACGTGTGAGCAGAGGGAAGAGGCCTTTTCCCAATCTCTACGGGAAGTATACCCTCTGGGGGCTGGAGCGCAGAGGCCAGAACCTGTTTTTGCAGTTGGCGGATGGAGTCACACACTCCCCTGCTTAACTACATGTTGGAGACAACTGAGTTCCGGGATGTAGCGAGTAACTGATGGAGAATGAATGTCTTTTTCCCTCCATCTCTGGAATGTTTGGTCAAGAAGTCTACCATCAGATAACTGAGACTGATGAGGACTATACTAAGGAGAAGAGTAACTCCGGATCGCTAAAGTGTTGTACTTAGGATTGCTTAGCGTATGTTGTTCTTGGAAAATCAAAGTTGAAAATATGAAGTAAAGAAAACCTTGTGCCTCCGGTTTTGCAACTACCTCTTTAACCATGGACTCATTTATTCGTTGCAGGTGATTAATCACTCAGGAGAGGCACTGGCGTCACGTGAATAGGTAAGTATTGAAAGTTCTAGAGTATCATTGCCAAGTGTATCCTCTGCATGGACAGATCGTGTGTTTTTGATGCTATCGGGAGAAGACAGTAGCTCCACCATGATGGAGCACCATCTAATATCCCAGCTGTCTTCTCCGGTGAGAGAGTTGGCTCACCCAGCTGCTGCAGTTTAATCCACATGGTTCGGGTAGCTGGCTCAAGGTCGACTCAGCCTTCCATCCTTTTGAGGTCGGTAAAATGAATACCAAGCTTGATGAGGGGTAATAAATAAATTACTTGAAAGCGCTGCGGAATAAGTTGGTGCTATACAAATAATAGGATTTATTTTTTACCCACAAGACACGAGCCCTCGCAGAGCTCCGCTGACAGAAAAATAAAAATGTTCTGGGTCTTAAAATGCTGCAATGTGGATTCAATTGTTTTTCTTTAAAACTATGTTTTTATTGTGCAAAAGTAATAAAAATATATCTATAAACTAGATGTCGCAGTAATTGTGCGGATCAGATAAGAAAGTTATGCTGTTTTTACCGAATGGTGAACGCCGTAAAAACAAAATCTAAAAACAATGGTGGCAGAGGAGAACGATCTTTAAGTATATGTTCTCCATGGGCCGGTGCTGCTGCCGCCGGCCCCATTGAGCACATATATAGAACACAACGATGCGCAGAGCGCAGATAGGCGCGTTCTGCGAATCGTTGTGTCCTATAACTTATAGCACATCCGCATAAAAAGCGGACATGTGACCGATCCCATTGCAAAGCATTGGGTCTATATTTACGCGGATCGTATGCGCAAATCGCGGGG
Source organism: Eleutherodactylus coqui (assembly GCF_035609145.1). Lineage (NCBI taxonomy): Eukaryota > Metazoa > Chordata > Amphibia > Anura > Eleutherodactylidae > Eleutherodactylus > Eleutherodactylus coqui. Next base: position 127,149,409 of record NC_089847.1, on the reverse strand, counting down.
GAAAACGCCCGTGTGACCGAGGCCTAACACTGTTCTCTGTATGTCAGTATGGTGTCTGACTCTTTCCCCTTGATGTGAGGACACTTGCACTAGCAATGCTTTATCTGCATGCATATGAGCTCTGAGTGGGGTTTCTGTGTTGGGTTTTTCTGTCACCCTGGAGTTTTGCATTTATGCATGATGTGTGGTGCTCGTCTGTGCAGGTGGCAGACATGTGTGTGAACAGTGTTGTGTTCATTGGGTCTGTGCATGTGCCAGATAAGACATATGAACAGTCCTGTTCGATATTGTGTGCAAGTCCCTGGGATGTTGGTGTGAACACCAACATCTTCAGCATCTGTGTAGGTTTCCAGACATCAGGTGTGAACAGTCCTATTCTGTGAGTTGGTGTGAGCTGCATCCTGTCCTGCTGTGGATCGTTTGCCATCCAGGGATAGGTAGCTCCCAAGGTTCCAGCGCGGGGTCATCCTTATCGGGACGATCGTCCTGCTTGCAGACAGGTTTTCTTGTGGTGGTTGTCCCGTCAAACTAGGGATATGTTATTTCTGCCTCTGAGATCAGTACGCAGTCCTACCTTTGGTGTTCAGCATGCATTGTGTGTGTGCTTATGGTGTTTGTGTGAATGCCGTCTTGCGTCCATGCTGAGGCTTGGTGCTCTGGTGTTGCGCGGACTCTGATTGCAGTTCAGACCCATATTTATGAATAGAGATGAGCAGCAATATCAAACTCAACCCATGGACCAGAGTGGCACTGTTTCCAAAAAAAAACCCAAACACTTTTTATTTTCATGAGCATAATTTTAGCTATCGCCTAATTTTCCTGCTGCCATACCGAGATTCTAGAATAAAATATACCTGACGTTCCAGAAGCCGTTTTGGATGAACCCAGCTGCCTTTATAAATATTTTCTGCAGTTGAGCCGTGTAGTCTGTAGACAAATGTGAGCATGAATCCGCCTCTATGTTTCCGTGCAGTACACTTTACATGCATAATACAAATATCTGCTGCTTTATCACGCCGCAAATTAAAATATCCCCCTAATAAGAATGATTTAGTTCCAGGCTAATGGATGATAAGTGAGATGTGAAGGCATTTAAGGCAAATTGAAATACTGGAGGCTTCCTTGGTCTGGCAATTATTTCATACGTTCTACAGTTTAATGCTCTTCAAAGGCCCCGATGAAAAGCTTCGGCTTGTAAAGCAGCATTGAACATTGCTAGAACCTTCTCCCCCATGGTACATCTTGGATCCTAACCTCACCGATTGTACTGGCACCGAAGACCCCGGCAGAACTTCTCTGGGCGCGTTAATCGTAGTACGAGAGGCTGTTAGGACTCCATAATGGCCATTTTGCCGGAGACATTAATGGCTATCGCACTCTTGTGTCTCGATAAATCTTCAAAACCTCGAAACATTACAAAGTCTGATGAGCACTTACAGTTTCTAGACAAATTGAAATTCCGATTGAAAAGGTGGTTAATGTATGTTAATTAAACGCCGCTTGATTGAGAGAAAACATCCTCGTTGACATGAAACCGCTATGAAAGAGATACATCAACGCGCCATGTAATTAACTCAAAATGATGGAACTGACGCACGGTTGCCCTCTTTTCATACAGTCAATTGTGTCTTCCACTCTTGTCTAAAAATATAGCGGAATCAAAAAGTAATTACTACACCTGGACGGCTTAACCCTTAAATGGGTCCACTTACCATACGTAGATGGAGGAAGCAGATGGCTGTACACCAAAAACCGTATCCTTTCGATTAAGAATTCTTCTCAGGTGCCAACAGTTTAGGCTGGTGGTGATGAAGTAAATGTGGGAATGGTGTGGGGAAATTTTTCTGTGCACCGCTTGGGTCCTCTGGATAAACACTACAAGGAACTATTGTGGTTCTGAAGGCCAAAAGGCCAACGCGCAATCGGATGTATATTTCTAATAAAGTGGCCATTGAGTGTAGTATTACATGTATTACATGGCGCCAATGCACATATCCACTCCTGCAAACCCTAAAAAATGTTGATTTCCATATCGGCACCACAGTATTTTGTGCATGAGGTCTCCAGGAACAGTATAATACTGTATCAACCTAGATAATACCAGTCCTATTGGCATACATAGAACAGAAGAGACCCCATAGCAAAGATCAAAATAATCCAGGCATAGTAGCGGGACTACCACCCTGGACAGAAGGGCCTGGTGACAGCCGGAGACAGAGGTGGCACATATATACAGTATATTTTAAAACTACTTTACGGAACATTAAACAAATGAACATACATACGCTCTAGAGATGAGCGAGCACCAAAATGCTCGGGTGCTCGTTACTCGGGACGAACTTTTCGCGATGCTCGAGGGTTCGTTTCGAGTAACGAACCCCATTGAAGTCAATGGGCGACCCGAGCATTTTTGTATTTCGCCGATGCTCGCTAAGGTTTCCTTGTGTGAAAATCTGGGCAATTCAAGAAAGTGATGGGAACGACACAGCAACGGATAGGGCAGGCGAGGGGCTACATGTTGGGCTGCATCTCAAGTTCACAGGTCCCACTATTAAGCCACAATAGCGGCAAGAGTGGGCCCCCCCCCCTCCCAAAAACTTTTACTTCTGAAAAGGCCTCATTAGCATGGCATACCTTTGCTAAGCACCACACTACCTCCAACAAAGCACAATCACTGCCTGCATGACACTCCGCTGCCACTTCTCCTGGGTTACATGCTGCCCAACCGCCCCCCCTCCCCCCACAGCGCACACCAAAGTGTCCCTGCGCAGCCTTCAGCTGCCCTCATGCCACACCACCCTCATGTCTATTTAGAAGTGCGTCTGCCATGACGAGGAACCGCAGGCACACACTGCAGAGGGTTGGCACGGCTAGGCAGCGACCCTCTTTAAAAGGGGCGGGGCGATAGCCCACAATGCTGTACAGAAGCAATGAGAAATAGAATCCTGTGCCACCGCCATCAGGAGCTGCACACGTGGGCATAGCAATGGGGAACCTATGTGCCACACACTATTCATTCTGTCAAGGTGTCTCTGCATGCCCCAGTCAGACCGCGGTTTTTAATTCATAGACACAGGCAGGTACAACTCCCTATTGTGAAGTCCCTGTGGACCGACAGCATGGGTGGCTCCCTGGAACCCACCGGCGGTACATAAAAATATCCCATTGCATTGCCCAACACAGCTGAGGTAGTAATGTCGTGTTTAATGCAGGTGGGCTTCGGCCCACACTGCATGCCCCAGTCAGACTGGGGTTCTTTACAAGTGGACACATGTAGGTTAAACTCCGTGTGCACCTACAGCATGGGTGGCTCCCTGGAACCCAGCGGCGGTACATAGATATATCCCATTGCAGTGCCCAACACAGCTGATGCAGTAATGTCGTGCTTAATGCAGGTGGGCTTCGGCCCACACTGCATGCCCCAGTCAGACTGGGGTTCTTTACAAGTGGAAACAGATGCATTTATAATTCCCTGTGGACCCACAGCATGGGTGGGTGCCAGGAAGCCACCGGCGGTACATAGAAATATCCCATTGCATTGCCCAACACAGCTGAGGTAGTAATGTCGTGCTTAATGCAGGTGGGCTTCGGCCCACACTGCATGCCCCAGTCAGACTGGGGTTCTTTACAAGTGGACACATGTAGGTTAAACTCCGTGTGCACCTACAGCATGGGTGGCTCCCTGGAACCCACCGGCGGTACATAGAAATATCCCATTGCATTGCCCAACACAGCTGAGGTAGTAATGTCATGCTTAATGCAGGTGGGCTTCGGCCAACACTGCATGCCCCAGTCAGACTGGTAATATGTACCTTAACAGTAACCGCGTTGGTGGGAAATGGCCTCGCCGCCATCATGTCTTTGGGAAGCCTCTGTTTCCACACCCCAGAGACATACCATTAGCAGCGGTATAGGCAGAGCCCAGAATTAGTAACATTTCAGCCGTAGCATTAGCGACAGGCCCCACTAACATATCACTAGCAGCATTATAGGGGGAGCACAGTCTTAGTTCCATTTAAGTCATTGTAGCAGCCTACACAGGCCCCAGGAACAATTCCGAAGCAGCAGTATAGTGGGAGCGCAGTCCTAGTTCCATTTCAGTAGCTGCAGTATAGCCAAGGCCCAAGTTACATTTATGTAGCTAAAGTGTAGGCCAACCCCACACACACTTCTGTACCATGAGTGCAGGCGAAGAACATAGAAATTGCTATGATTACACTGTAGGTGAGGGCCCCAAAACATTGGTGTACCAACAGTACTAATGTACCTCAGTAAAAATTGGCCATGCCCAACCAAGACGGCAGGTGAAACCCATTAATCGCTTTGGTTAATGTGGCTTAAGTGGTAACTAGGCCTGGAGGCAGCCCAGTTTAACTAAAAATTGGTTCAAGTTAAAGTTCCAACGCTTTTAAGAGCATTGAAACATATAAAAATTGTTTAGACAAATTAGATGAGTGAGCCTTGTGGCCCTAAGAAAAATTGCCCGTTCAGCGTGATTACGTGAGGTTTCAGGAGGATGAGCAGGAGGAGGAGGAGGAGGAATATTAGACACAGATTGATGAAGCAGAAATGTCCCCGTTTTGGATGGTGAGAGAGAACGATGCTTCCATCCGCGGGTGCAGCCTACGTATTGCTTACGTATCGCTGCTGTCCGCTGGTGGAGAAGAGAAGTCTGGGGAAATCCAGGCTTTGTTCATCTTGATGAGTGTTAGCCTGTCGGCACTGTCGGTTGACAGGCGGGTACGCTTATCTGTGATGATTCCCCCAGCCACACTAAACACACTCTCTGACAAGACGCTAGCCGCAGGACAAGCAAGCACCTCCAGGGCATACAGCGCGAGTTCAGGCCACGTGTCCAGCTTCGACACCCAGTAGTTGTAGGTGGCAGAGGCGTCACGGAGGACGGTAGTGCGATCGGCTACGTACTCCCTCACCATCCTTTTACAGTGCTCCCGCCGACTCAGCCTTGACTGGGGAGCGGTGACACAGTCTTGCTGGGGAGCCATAAAGCTGTCCAGGCCCTTAAAGACTGTTGCACTGCCTGTGCTGTACATGCTGCTCGATCTCCGCACCTCCCCTGCTACCTGGCCCTCGGAACTGCGCCTTCTGCCACTAGCGCTGTCGGATGGGAATTTTACCATCAGTTTGTCCGCCAGGGTCCTGTGGTATAGCAACACTCTCGAACCCCTTTCCTCTTCGGGAATGAGACTGGGAAGGTTCTCCTTATAGCGTGGGTCGAGCAGTGTGTACACCCAGTAATCCATAGTGGCCAGAATGCGTGTAACACGAGGGTCACGAGAAAGGCATCCTAACATGAAGTCAGCCATGTGTGCCAGGGTACCTGTACGCAACACATGGCTGTCCGCACTAGGAAGATCACTTTCAGGATCCTCCTCCTCCTCCTCCTCCTCAGGCCATACACGCTGAAATGATGACAGGCAAGCAGCATGGGTACCGTCAGCAGTGGGCCAAGCTGTCTCTTCCACCTCCTACTCATCCTCCTCATGCTCCTCCTCCTCCTCCTGAACGCGCTGAGATATAGACAGGAGGGTGCTCTGACTATCCAGTGACATACTGTCTTCCCCCGGCTCTGTTTCCGAGCGCAAAGCGGCTGCCTTTATGCTTTGCAGGGAACTTCTCAAGATGCATAGCAGAGGAATGGTGACGCTAATGATTGCAGCATCGCCGCTCACCACCTGGGTAGACTGCTCAAAGTTTCGAAGGACCTGGCAGATGTCTGCCAACCAGGCCCACTCTTCTGAAAATAATTGAGGAGGCTGACTCCCACTGTGCCGCCCATGTTTGAGTTGGTATTCCACTATAGCTCTACGCTGCTCATAGAGCCTAGCCAACATGTGGAGCGTAGAGTTCCACCGTGTGGGCATGTCGCACAGCAGTCGGTGCACTGGCAGATTAAACCGATGTTGCAGGGTGCGCAGGGTGGCAGCGTCCGTGTGGGACTTGCGGAAATGTGCGCAGAGCCGGCGCACCTTTACGAGCAGGTCTGACAAGCGTGGGTAGCTTTTCAGAAAGCGCTGAACCACCAAATTAAAGACGTGGGCCAGGCATGGCACGTGCGTGAGGCTGCTGAGCTGCAGAGCCGCCACCAGGTTACGGCCGTTGTCACACACGACCATGCCCGGTTGGAGGCTCAGCGGCGCAAGCCAACGGTCGGTCTGCTCTGTCAGACCCTGCAGCAGTTCGTGGGCCGTGTACCTCCTATCTGCTAAGCTGAGTAGTTTCAGCATGGCCTGCTGACGCTTGCCCACCGCTGTGCTGCCACGCCGCGCGACACCGACTGCTGGCGACGTCCTGCTGCTGCTGACACATCTAGATTGCGAGACAGAGGTTGAGGAGGAGGAGGAGGGTGCTTTAGTGGAGGAAGCATACACCGCCGAACATACCACCACCAAGCTGGGGCCCGCAATTCTGGGGGTGGGTAGGACGTGAGCGGTCCCAGGCTCTGACTCTGTCCCAGCCTCCACTAAATTCACCCAATGTGCCGTCAGGGAGATGTAGTGGCCCTGCCCGCCTGTGCTTGTCCACGTGTCCGTAGTTAAGTGGACCTTGCCACTAACCGCATTGGTGAGGGCGCGTACAATGTTGCGGGAGACGTGGTCGTGCAGGGCTGGGACGGCACATCGGGAAAAGTAGTGGCGACTGGGAACTGAGTAGCGCGGGGCCGCCGCCACCATCATAGCTTTGAAAGCCTCCGTTTCCACAACCCTATACGGCAGCATCTCAAGGCTGATAAATTTGGCTATGTTGACGGTTAACGATTGAGCGTGCGGGTGCGTGGCGGCGTACTTGCGCTTGCGCTCCAACACTTGCGCTAGCGACGGCTGGACTGTGCGGTGCGAGACATTGGTGGATGGGGCTGAGGACTTCGGAGGTGAGGGTGTGGGTGCAGGCCAGGAGACGGTAGTGCCTGTGTCCTGAGAGGGGGGTTGGATCTCAGTGGCAGGTTGGGGCACAGGGGGAGAGGCAGCGGTGCAAACCGGAGGCGGTGAACGGCCTTCGTCCCACCTTGTGGGGTGCTTGGCCATCATATGTCTGCGCATGCTGGTGGTGGTGAGGCTGTTGGTGGTGGCTCCCCGGCTGATCTTGGCGCGACAAAGGTTGCACACCACTGTTCGTCGGTCGTCAGGCGTCTCTGTGAAAAACTGCCAGACCTTAGAGCACCTCGGCCTCTGCAGGGTGGCATGGCGCGAGGGTGCGCTTTGGGAAACAGTTGGTGGATTATTCGGTCTGGCCCTGCCTCTACCCCTGGACACCGCACTGCCTCTTGCAACCTGCCCTGCTGCTGCCCTTGCCTCCCCCTATGAAGACCTGTCCTCCTGAGTAAGCGTTGCACACCAGGTGGGGTCAGTCACCTCATCGTCCTGCTGCTCTTCCTCCGAATCCTCTGTGCGCTCCTCCCTCGCACTTACTGCCCTTACTACTACCTCACTGCAAGACAACTGTGTCTCATCGTCATCGTCCTCCTCACCCACTGAAAGGTCTTGAGACAGTTGCCGGAAGTCCCCAGCCTCATCCCCCGGACCCCGGGAACTTTCCAATGGTTGTGCATCAGTGACGATAAACTCCTCTGGTGGGAGAGGAACCACTGCTGCCCAATCTGAGCAGGGGCCCGAGAACAGTTCCTGGGAGTGTTCCCGCTCCTGAGCAGGTGTCATTGTAGTGGAGTGAGGAGGCTGGGAGGAAGGAGGAGCAGCAGACAGAGGATTCGGATTTGCAGCACTGGACGGCGCCCAACTCTGGGTGGATGATAGCTTGCTCGAAGCACTTTCTGCCATCCACGACAGGACCTGCTCACACTGCTCATTTTCTAATAAAGGTCTCCCGCGTGGACCCATTAATTGGGCGATGAATGTGGGGACGCCAGAAACGTGCCTCTCTCCTAATCGCGCAGCAGTCGGCTGCGACACACCTGGATCAGGAGCTCGGCCTGTGCCCACACCCTCACTTGGGCCTACGCGTCCTCGGCCGCGTCCACGTCCTCTAGGCCTACCCCTACCCCTCAGCATGCTGTATTACCAGTGATTTCCAAGCCAGGAAAAAAATTGGCGCAAGCCTGCAGCCAAAATAGTATTTTTTCCCTTGTTTTTCAAAGGACAAGCCACACTGCGTCTATTCAATGAATAATGTATGTCTTCTGGCCCTGCCTACACAATTCTATCCCTGTAGTATTAATGCCGGGTGCAATGGTCTGCACAGCCGGTTTTGAGAAAAAAAAAAATATGCAACACTGCTAACAGCAGCCTGGACAGTACTGCACACGGATAGATGTGCCCCTAGAAAAGACCGTTGGGGTTCTTGAAGCCTACACTCACTGCTAACACTCTCCCTGCCTAACCCCCACTTCTGTCCCTATTGCAGGGCGCAATGCTCTGCAGATCCAATTTTGAAAAAAAAAAAAAAATTACAGTGCTAACACAGTACAGCACACTATTAGATGTGGCCCTGAGAAGGACCATTGGGGTTCTTGAAGCCTACACTCACTACTAACACTCTCCCTACAGCAGCTCCGGCACGATACCACTGTCCCTCAGCTAACTGAGTCACAAGGCATCTGAGCCGAGCCGCGGGAGGGGCCGATTTTTATATTCGGGTGACATCGGATCGCCCCAGACACTCACAGCAGGGGGGTGGTATAGGGCTTGAACGTCACAGGGGGAAGTTGTAATGCCTTCCCTGTCTTTCAATTGGCCAGAAAAGCGCGCTAACGTCTCAGAGAGGAAACTGAAAGTAACCGCAACACCGCGTGGTACTCGTTACGAGTAACGAGCATCCCGAACACCCTGATATTCGCATGAATATCAAGCTCGGACGAGTACGTTCGCTCATCTCTAATACGCTCCATGGGAGGGTTTGGGTACGTAATAAATTAAGTGTAAACTCTCTTTCTTAAACCTTGCAGAACACAGCGTGTGGTCCTTGCTATCTCTCTCCGGCTTAACGATGGATTCGGCTGCTCACCTTAAGATCATCGTGCAGCCGAAGAGTGGACGATGGCAGCGTTTACACGCAACAATTATTGCTCATGTGCCATTGTTTGAACGAATTTTGAGTGATAATCGTTGCGTGTAAATGGACCTTTACTCTACCCTTACATATTCTGTGTCATAGACACATTATATACATTACACATTGGCATAATGCTTTACATAACATCATAACATCACATAAATTCACCCTTAGTGGCCCCATTTGTAATAGTGCCCCCCTTAGTGACCTCAGTAGTAAACATAAGCCCCCTAGTAGTCCCAGTAGTAATAGTGCCCCAGTTGGTGGCCGCAGTAGTATTAGTGATCATCCATAGCGGTTTTAGTAGTAATAGTGCCTCAGTTGTAATAGTGTCCCCGTTAGCAGCCCCAGTAGTAATAGTGAGCCCCATAGTAGTCCAAGTAATAATAGTGCCCCTGTTAGTGGTCTTAGTAGTATTTATGACCACCTATAGTCGTCTCAGTAGTAATAATGCCCCTGTTATTGGCACGGTAGTAATGGTGCCTCAGTTGTAATAGTGTCCCTGTTAGCGGCCCCAGTAATAATAGTGACCCCCATCGTGATCCCAGTAGTAATAGTGCCCCTATTGGCTGTCCTAGTGCAGCATACCATAGGGAGACCCCGGACACCTGACATATGTGGGAAGCTGGGAGGGTAAAGTGATGGCTTGTCATGGTGGCACTTACCAAACTCTTTTCCAGAGGGACACACGCAGCCAAGGCTAGAGTATCACTGCAGGCCATCGGGAACACCCCTAGGATAGGGAGATGTCCACTAAACAGGATAACTGGGATTGAAGTTGTCACTGGTGACGCCACCATTCCTTCACACACCAGTATGACCCTTGGCGGAGGATAAATGCGGCCACAAACAGTTTTTGAGTACCATGGGTCTCTAGGAATGGTTAGAGCCCGGAAGAAACTTTACTTCAGAAACACTTTAAACAGAGAATACAAGTCAGTTCATTTAGAGTCTTTACAGTGCAGGCAAGACAAAAGATTTGAGGTCAGAGAGGCAACTCAAGATGACACTGATTCTTCAGTCTATGTTATCTGCCAGGAACAGCTCCTGGTGGGGAACACTCCAGAGGAGGAAAGGGGTAGGGTCACTCCACAGACTCTGACAAAAGTTAGCTTGAAGTACCTACACCCAGCCTTGGGGACACATGGGTGTGACAAGTAAACGGTGTACCTCTACGCGGTGATCCTGGCTCTGGACGGCCAAGTAGGAAAACTAGAGGATGTATTAGTACCTCTGCACTGGCCTTGAGAAAAAGAAGTTACTTACAAATGCTCTATCTTACTCTTGGGGCTCACTCCATTCAAATCCAGAAACAAGCAGCATGGGTAATCTCTCCTCCTCTTCCATCTTCACCACAAGGAGGCTGAAGGTGCCTCCATGTGGCTCTGTGCTTTAGACTCTCTTAAACCCACTCGTTTCCCGCTCGCAATCACTCCTCATTATACCTTCTCTCATACCACATGACATGACAGACTTCATACATTTACATGCAGGCTGTGGATTTTATTAAAAGTTAACCTCTCAAGTGCTGCAGCTGTGCAACACACACACACTGGAAATGACAAGACAGACTTGCACAGTGCATCAACATAAGACAAACATATATGACATTTATGGAGGGGACCAGGATGCTGTGCTTCTCAGTAGGAATAGTACCCCCATAAGTGGCATCAGTCACCTCACTTTCTCTGCTGCCGCTCTGCTCCTCTGTTCCTCCGAATACCTCTGATTTCCCCTGGCCTCAGTCCTGACAGCCAGTCATGTGCTTGATGGCACATGATTGGTGCAGCCAATCACTGGCCTCGCTTGTGCTAACAATAAAGCTAGGGATTGCAGCAGCACATGACCGGCTGCAGGGAGATCAGTGGGATGAATAGCAGGGTGAGCAGAATGGAGAGGCAGTGGAGAAGGTGAGTATAATATATATATATATATATTTTTTTTTTACATGTCAGACATGGGGGTGGAACATGCCTTCTGCCGCCCAGGACCGCGTCTTAAATTTGGGATTGTCCCGCAGAATATGGGATGGTTGGGAGGCCTGTGTACACTGTCTCCTCCTACTGAGTTGTAAAATAAAATTCATTTCTCTCCATCTGCAGCAGAGAGAGAGGAGCTTATTTATTACATTACTCTCTTTAATCTATTATTTCCAGGGCTCACAGCTAGAATTTACCTTACAAATGACAACATTCCAATAATGTAGCTCAGCATATCATAGTAACAGTCGTATTAAGTACACAGGAAAGTAACGGTAATAATATAGTCTAGGATTGTGTATATAATAATGCTCCTGATACATCATACCGCAGCGTTATCAGCTTAAATAAAGTGTCACCCTGTATTCCTGCTGCTGCTAAATAGGGAGCTCATGACGTAAGGCATATCATCCAACCTTTGAGCAGTGAAAGAAGGGACAAATGCAGCAGCAAATTTTTAGCACAGGCCATGCCCCTTTTATGCTATGCGTAACATCCAGCGCTGGATAGGAGCCACGGGTGTAGTAGCCATGCAGGTCGCTAGAGAGTAGTCAGGATAGCCAGGAGTCATTATCGGGAAGTCTCGGTTGCAGTACAAATGGATGAGGCAGAAAGCATAGTCTGGTGGAAAGCTAGAGGTCAGCAACATGTAATCATGATTTACAGTACAATGGATGAGGTCGGCAGTGTAGTCAGGAGGAAAGCCAAAAGTCAGTATCGGGGAGTCTTGTAGCAATAGCAAGCAGAAAACAAGCTGTATCAAACGCTGTGGAGCAGAATAATCATGTACTGAGGGAGTGGCAGGGCCAGGCTTTTATAGGAATTACAATCAAGTTAGAGGTGGGGTCAGGACCAGGAATCAGGAACTAGGTAAACAGATACAAGGAACAAGGCTGTGTGCTGGGAAATTTGACCAAATGCCTGGAAGGCTCAACAAGGAGAGCCACTGGTCTGAAAACAGGAGTTAGTGTCCTCAGTAGTAATTTTAATAGTATCTCTATCAGCAGCTACTGCAGTAATAGTGACCCCAATAGTGGTCCTAGTAGCAATAATGCCCCCATAAGTAGCCCCAACAGCAATAATGACCCCTATAATGATCCCAGTAGTAATGGTGCCCCCTGTCAGCATCCCTTGTAGTAATAGTGCCCCCGTTCGCAACATCAATGGTAATATTGCTCCTGTTAGTGTCCCCAGGAGTAATAGTGCCCCTGTTAACAGCCCCAGTAGTAATCATAATGCCAATTAGGTGCCCCAGTCACCCAACCTTCTCTGCTGCCTCTGCTCGCTCTCCCTTCGCATCCCACTGATCTCCCCTGGTCTCAGTCTAGACAGCTGGTCACGAGCTTGATGGCACCCAGCCACTGGCCTCAGTCATGCTAACATTGAGGGCAGGGATTGCAATAGCACATGACTATTTGCAGGGAGTTAAGCAGGATCGGAAAGAGATGACAAGCAAAGAGGCAGCGGAGAAGTTAGGCTTAATGTATTGTTTTCTTACATGTCAGCGGAAGGCAGGACACGCCTCCTACCACCTGGGACCTAAGGACAGTATCTCAAATTTGGGACTCTCCTGCAGAATCTGCGATGGTTGGGAGGCATACTTATTACTTAACGACATTCATGCATATTAACTTACAGTAGTTTAGCACTACATAAACTGGCCTAGGCACACTTTGCGCCTCTTAATACATAAGCTAGTTTCTGGCTGTATCTCTGTGTGACAGATGGAATTGTAGGCCGGCTCTGAGCTGCAGTAGGTCTCTGCTATAATATAAGTCAAGGGTATCCAATGACCTACTGACAGCCAAATCGAGGGGTGATTATTCCCTACTGATGCTCCTCGACCTCTCCGCAGCATTTGACACTGTTGACCACAAACTCCTCCTCAGTATGCTTCGCTCCATCGGCCTAAAGGACACTGCTCTCTCCTGGTTCTCCTCCTACCTATCTGACTGCTCTTTCAGCATCTCCTTTGCTGACTCTACCTCCCCTCCTCTTCCCCTTGCTGTTGGGGTTCCCCAAGGCTCGGTCCTCGGCCCCCTCCTTTTCTCTATCTACATAGCCCCTATTGGACAAACCATCAGGAGATTTGGCCTCCAATACCACCTGTATGCTGATGACACCCAGCTATACACCTCTTCCCGTGACATCTCTGCACCTTTCCTCCAAAACATCACCAACTGTCTGTCCGCTGTCTCTAACACTATGTCCTCTCTCTACCTAAAACTAAACCTCTCTAAAACTGACTTACTGGTGTTTCCACCCTCCACTAACCGCTCTCATCCTGACATCTCCATCTCAGTATGTGGTGCCACCATAACTCCTAGACAACATGCCCGCTGCCTTGGAGTCATATTCGACTCTGATCTATCATTTACCCCCTACATCCAATCTCTCGCCCGAACATGTCAGCTGCACCTCAAGAACATCGCAAGAATCCACTCTTTTCTCACTGTGGACACGCTAAAATCGCTTACTGTTGCCCTCATCCACTCTCGGCTCAATTACTGCAACTCTCTGCTGATCGGCCTCCCCGGCACCAGACTCTACCCTCTCCAATCCATCCTGAATGCGGCAGCCAGGCTCATCTTCCTGTCCAGCCGCTACTCAGACGCCTCTGCCCTGTGCCGGTCACTGCACTGGCTGCCCGTTAAATACAGAATTCAATTTAAACTCGCCACCTTCATCCACAAAGCCCTCCACAGCGCAGCGCCCCCCTATATCGCCTCCCTCATCTCAATCCATCAACCAGCCCGGGCTCTCCGCTCTGCTAACGAAACCAGACTGAGCGCCCCTTTAATTCAAACTTCTCATTTCCGCTTCCAAGACTTCTCCAGAGCAGCACCAGTCCTCTGGAACGCACTACCAAAGGCTACCCGAGCAATCCAGGACTCGCAGAACTTCAGGCGTGCTCTAAAAACGCACCTCTTCAGGGAGGCATACCGCATTCCCTAAACAAACCCCTCTGTACTCCGCCTGATAACATGCTCCCTGACCTACTGACTGCAATCCCTGCTAGCTATCATAAACCGCTCCTGCGGTCACACCGATTCTGCCATTACACGGCTAAATGTCTGACCATTGTCTGTGTATAGCATCCCTCACTCACCACCTCGCTATACTGTGCACATCTCCAGCCCCTTTACCTTCTGTATCACCCCACTATTCGTAGTATGTAAGCTGGTTGGAGCAGGACCCGCACCCCTATTGTTTCCATCAATTGATTACTTTGTAACCGTGGTTCTGTAATGTTTGTACTTTTGTCTTTCTGTATCCCCTGTCTATGTAAGTGCTGCGGAATATGTTGGCGCTATACAAATAAAGTTTATTATTATTACTACATGTGACATGGTCATATCCCCACATGCTAGGCCACATCAACTTATTGAAAAAGGAATAGGGAGAGGAGTTGAAGCATGAAAAGTTGCAATTTTGGTATGTGCACCAAAATTCTAACTTTTGTACGCCAGTAAATGTGATTTCACATCTGCGTTGATAATTTTTTGCTTTCCTAATATTATTATAGTAGTTATATTCTTGTACATAGGAGGCAGTATTATAGTAGTTATATTCTTGTACATAGGGGGCAGTATTATAGTAGTTATATTCTTGTACATAGGGAGCAGTATTATAGTAGTTATATTCTTGTACATAGGAGGCAGTATTATAGTAGTTATATTCTTGTACATAGAGGGCAGTATTATAGTAGTTATATTCTTGTACATAGGGAGCAGTATTATAGTAGTTATATTCTTGTACATAGGAGGCAGTATTATAGTAGTTATATTCTTGTACATAGGGGGCAGTATTATAGTAGTTATATTCTTGTACATAGGAGGCAGTATTATAGTAGTTATATTCTTATACATAGGAGCAGTATTATAGTAGTTATATTCTTGTACATAGGGGGCAGTATTATAGTAGTTATATTCTTGTACATAGGAGGCAGTATTATAGTAGTTATATTCTTGTACATAGGGGGCAGTATTATAGTAGTTATATTCTTATACATAGGAGCAGTATTATAGTAGTTATATTCTTGTACATAGGGGGCAGTATTATAGTAGTTATATTCTTGTACATAGGAGGCAGTATTATAGTAGTTATATTCCTGTACATAGGAGGCAGTATTATAGTAGTTACATTCTTGTACATAGGAGGCAGTATTATAGTAGTTATATTCTTGTACAGAGGAGACAGTATTATAGTAGTTATATTCTTGTACATAGGGGGCAGTATTATAGTAGTTATATTCTTGTACATAGGAGGCAGTATTATAGTAGTTATATTCTTGTACATAGGGGGCAGTATTATAGTAGTTATATTCTTGTACATAGGAGGCAGTATTATAGTAGTTATATTCTTGTACATACGGGGCAGTATTATAGTAGTTATATTCTTGTACACAGGGGGCAGTATTATAGTAGTTATATTCTTGTATGTAGGAGCAGTATTATAGTAGTTATATTCTTGTACATAGGGGCAGTATTATAGTAGTTATATTCTTGTACATAGGGGCAGTATTATAGTAGTTATATTCTTGTACATAGGGGGCAGTATTATAGTAGTTATATTCTTGTACATAGGGGGCAGTATTATAGTAGTTATATTCTTGTACATAGGGGGCAGTATTATAGTGGTTATATTCTTGTACATAGGGGGCAGTATTATAGTAGTTATATTCTTGTACATAGGGGGCAGTATTATAGTAGTTATATTCTTGTACATAGGAGGCAGTATTATAGTAGTTATATTCTTGTACATAGGGGGCAGCATTATAGTAGTTATATTCTTGTACATAGGAGGCAGTACTATAGTAGTTATATTCTTGTACATAGGGGGCAGTATTATAGTAGTTATATTCTTGTACATAGGGGGCAGTATTATAGTAGTTATATTCTTGTACATAGGAGCAGTATTATAGTAGTTATATTCTTGTACATGGGAGCAGTATTATAGTAGTTATATTCTTGTACATAGGGGGCAGTATTATAGTAGTTATATTCTTGTACATAGGAGGCAGTATTATAGTAGTTATATTCTTGTACATAGGGGGCAGTATTATAGTAGTTATATTCTTGTACATAGGGAGCAGTATTATAGTAGTTATATTCTTGTACATAGGAGGCAGTATTATAGTAGTTATATTCTTGTACATAGAGGGCAGTATTATAGTAGTTATATTCTTGTACATAGGGAGCAGTATTATAGTAGTTATATTCTTGTACATAGGAGGCAGTATTATAGTAGTTATATTCTTGTACATAGGGGGCAGTATTATAGTATTTATATTCTTATACATAGGAGCAGTATTATAGTAGTTATATTCTTGTACATAGGGGGCAGTATTATAGTAGTTATATTCTTGTACATAGGAGGCAGTATTATAGTAGTTATATTCTTGTACATAGGGGGCAGTATTATAGTAGTTATATTCTTGTACATAGGGGGCAGTATTATAGTAGTTATATTCTTGTACATAAGAGGCAGTATTACAGTAGTTATATTCCTGTACATAGGGGGCAGTATTATAGTAGTTATATTCTTGTACATAGGGGGCAGTATTATAGTAGTTATATTCTTGTACAGAGGAGACAGTATTATAGTAGTTATATTCTTGTACATAGGGGGCAGTATTATAGTAGTTATATTCTTGTACATAGGAGGCAGTATTATAGTGGTTATATTCTTGTACATAGGGGGCAGTATTATAGTAGTTATATTCTTGTACATAGGAGGCAGTATTATAGTAGTTATATTCTTGTTCATAGGGGGCAGCATTATAGTAGTTATATTCTTGTACATAGGAGGCAGTACTATAGTAGTTATATTCTTGTACATAGGGGGCAGTATTATAGTAGTTATATTCTTGTACATAGGGGGCAGTATTATAGTAGTTATATTCTTGTACATAGGAGCAGTATTATAGTAGTTATATTCTTGTACATGGGAGCAGTATTATAGTAGTTATATTCTTGTACATAGGGGGCAGTATTATAGTAGTTATATTCTTGTACATAGGAGGCAGTATTATAGTAGTTATATTCTTGTACATAGGGGGCAGTATTATAGTAGTTATATTCTTGTACATAGGGGGCAGTATTATAGTAGATATATTCTTGTACATAGGAGGCAGTATTACAGTAGTTATATTCTTGTACATAGGGGCAGTATTATAGTAGTTATATTCTTGTACATAAGGGCAGTATTATAGTAGTTATATTCTTGTACATAGGGGGCAGTATTATAGTAGTTATATACTTGTACATAGGGGGCAGTATTATAGTAGTTATATTCTTGTACATAGGGGGTAGTATTATAGTAGTTATATTCTTGTACATAGGGGGCCGTATTATAGTAGTTATATTCTTGTACATAGGAGGCAGCATTATAGTAGTTATATTCTTGTACATAGGAGGCAGTATTATAGTAGTTATATTCTTGTACATAGGGGGCAGTATTATAGTAGTTATATTCTTGTACATAGGGGCAGTATTATAGTAGTTATATTCTTGTACATAGGGGGCAGTATTATAGTAGTTATATTCTTGTACATAGGAGGCAGTATTATAGTAGTTATATTCTTGTACATAGGGGGCAGTATTATAGTAGTTATATTCTTGTACATAGGGGCAGTATTATAGTAGTTATATTCTTGTACATAGGGGGCAGTATTATAGTAGTTATATTCTTGTACATAGGGGCAGTATTATAGTAGTTATATTCTTGTACATAGGGGGCAGTATTATAGTAGTTATATTCTTGTACATAGGAGGCAGTATTATAGTAGTTATATTCTTGTACATACGGGGCAGTATTATAGTAGTTATATTCTTGTACATAGGGGGCAGTATTATAGTAGTTATATTCTTGTATGTAGGAGCAGTATTATAATAGTTATATTCTTGTACATAGGGGCAGTATTATAGTAGTTATATTCTTGTACATAGGGGCAGTATTATAGTAGTTATATTCTTGTACATAGGGGGCAGTATTATAGTAGTTATATTCTTGTACATAGGGGGCAGTATTATAGTAGTTATATTCTTGTACATAGGGGGCAGTATTATAGTGGTTATATTCTTGTACATAGGGGGCAGTATTATAGTAGTTATATTCTTGTACATAGGGGGCAGTATTATAGTAGTTATATTCTTGTACATAGGAGGCAGTATTATAGTAGTTATATTCTTGTTCATAGGGGGCAGCATTATAGTAGTTATATTCTTGTACATAGGAGGCAGTACTATAGTAGTTATATTCTTGTACATAGGGGGCAGTATTATAGTAGTTATATTCTTGTACATAGGGGGCAGTATTATAGTAGTTATATTCTTGTACATAGGAGCAGTATTATAGTAGTTATATTCTTGTACATGGGAGCAGTATTATAGTAGTTATATTCTTGTACATAGGGGGCAGTATTATAGTAGTTATATTCTTGTACATAGGAGGCAGTATTATAGTAGTTATATTCTTGTACATAGGGGGCAGTATTATAGTAGTTATATTCTTGTACATAGGAGGCAGTATTATAGTAGTTCTATTCTTGTACATAGGGGGCAGTATTATAGTAGTTATATTCTTGTACATAGGGAGCAGTATTATAGTAGTTATATTCTTGTACATAGGAGGCAGTATTATAGTAGTTATATTCTTGTACATAGAGGG
The DNA here is from genome assembly GCF_035609145.1 of Eleutherodactylus coqui. Taxonomy (NCBI): domain Eukaryota; kingdom Metazoa; phylum Chordata; class Amphibia; order Anura; family Eleutherodactylidae; genus Eleutherodactylus; species Eleutherodactylus coqui. The sequence goes on along the minus strand of NC_089847.1, from coordinate 127,130,732 downwards.
CAGTATTATAGTAGTTATATTCTTGTACATAGGGAGCAGTATTATAGTAGTTATATTCTTGTACATAGGAGGCAGTATTATAGTAGTTATATTCTTGTACATAGGGGGCAGTATTATAGTAGTTATATTCTTATACATAGGAGCAGTATTATAGTAGTTATATTCTTGTACATAGGGGGCAGTATTATAGTAGTTATATTCTTGTACATAGGAGGCAGTATTATAGTAGTTATATTCTTGTACATAGGGGGCAGTATTATAGTAGTTATATTCTTATACATAGGAGCAGTATTATAGTAGTTATATTCTTGTACATAGGGGGCAGTATTATAGTAGTTATATTCTTGTACATAGGAGGCAGTATTATAGTAGTTATATTCCTGTACATAGGGGGCAGTATTATAGTAGTTATATTCTTGTACATAGGGGGAAGTATTATAGTAGTTATATTCTTGTACAGAGGAGACAGTATTATAGTAGTTATATTCTTGTACATAGGGGGCAGTATTATAGTAGTTATATTCTTGTACATAGGAGGCAGTATTATAGTAGTTATATTCTTGTACATAGGGGGCAGTATTATAGTAGTTATATTCTTGTACATAGGAGGCAGTATTATAGTAGTTATATTCTTGTTCATAGGGGGCAGCATTATAGTAGTTATATTCTTGTACATAGGAGGCAGTACTATAGTAGTTATATTCTTGTACATAGGGGGCAGTATTATAGTAGTTATATTCTTGTACATAGGGGGCAGTATTATAGTAGTTATATTCTTGTACATAGGAGCAGTATTATAGTAGTTATATTCTTGTACATGGGAGCAGTATTATAGTAGTTATATTCTTGTACATAGGGGGCAGTATTATAGTAGTTATATTCTTGTACATAGGAGGCAGTATTATAGTAGTTATATTCTTGTACATAGGGGGCAGTATTATAGTAGTTATATTCTTGTACATAGGGGGCAGTATTATAGTAGATATATTCTTGTACATAGGAGGCAGTATTATAGTAGTTATATTCTTGTACATAGGGGGCAGTATTATAGTAGTTATATTCTTGTACATAGGGGCAGTATTATAGTAGTTATATTCTTGTACATAAGGGCAGTATTATAGTAGTTATATTCTTGTACATAGGGGGCAGTATTATAGTAGTTATATTCTTGTACATAGGGGGCAGTATTATAGTAGTTATATTCTTGTACATAGGGGGTAGTATTATAGTAGTTATATTCTTGTACATAGGGGGCCGTATTATAGTAGTTATATTCTTGTACATAGAAGGCAGCATTATAGTAGTTATATTCTTGTACATAGGAGGCAGTATTATAGTAGTTATATTCTTGTACATAGGGGGCAGTATTATAGTAGTTATATTCTTGTACATAGGGGCAGTATTATAGTAGTTATATTCTTGTACATAGGGGGCAGTATTATAGTAGTTATATTCTTGTACATAGGAGGCAGTATTATAGTAGTTATATTCTTGTACATAGGGGGCAGTATTATAGTAGTTATATTCTTGTACATAGGGGCAGTATTATAGTAGTTATATTCTTGTACATAGGGGGCAGTATTATAGTAGTTATATTCTTGTACGTAGGGGCAGTATTATAGTAGTTATATTCTTGTACACAGGGGGCAGTATTATAGTAGTTATATTCTTGTTCATAGGGGGCAGCATTATAGTAGTTATATATTTTTGTACATAGGGGAGCAGTATTGTAGTAGTTTTATTCTTGATGGCAGTATTGTTAAGAAATTATATTCTGTTTTACCTTGAAATAATATGGAAGGGAAACTCAATTTCAAGAGTACTTGTTGGGAAAATATCTGATATTTTTGACATTAGGAATGTATCCTGTTCTACCGAGTGTAATAACAATTGTAATGTATCTTTAAGTGTTATTAACTGCCAACAAGCCATGGTTTCTCGTCATTAATGTTTTGGTTGTTGATTATTTAAACAAAAGGTATCCTCAAATGCATCCGGCATGATTAAATAAAGGACAGAACATTGTATAGTACATCACATTGTTACAGTACATTATATTTTGTACTCCTCAATAACTACTTATGAGTGATACGCAGAAGAGGTCAATGGGGTTGCTCACATGAATAATGCCTTCATTACCTGCACACCGTAAACCCCTGTTGAGTGACTCTCCTTACACAGTAACCAAATGAAAGACAAATTTATGAGTAATATCTCTATTATCTGCTAGCACAGAGGACAAAAAATTCCCTAAACCAACTGCAGCCGCCCCGCTGATCAGCATAGTAGAGTCAATTGGACTGAGCTTTACTTGTGTAAACGCTGGATAGGCCACTGCGATTGCAGGTTCACCACTGAGGTTCCTGATGATATGAAAATGGAGTTAGGTTGGGTCTGTATGTGGACCTACCTATTGCGGACCTGCACTTCCTATGAGGCACATGCAGAAGGCGACTCATGGTCTCCATTTCCCCACAGCTACCAAAACATTAGTAAATATGGCTGGAGGAACAAACCCAACCTTTCCTCTACTGGAATAGAGGAATGTATTAGCGTGATCCAACACCTAGAGCCCAATCTTAATTTTTTGCTTTGGGGCCACAAAACGTCAAAGTTTAGGGCTACTTTGCTAGATCTGTTTTGGGGAAATACTCATAAGGATGTGCTGGCCAAGAAATCACCTGGACACCTTTTATAACATGCCTGCTGATGTTCACTTTATGGAGCAGCCTAATTTCTTGCTGGAAAATGCTGAAGATATGATGTGTGATGGGTTACAGTAGGTTATCAACATATTTGCGTGCCTTCAATGTGTCCCTGATAAATACTAGAGGTGATCGGCTGTCATAACTCCACGTTTACGAGCTGTGTGGTGTTCCAAAATAGTGGAAGGCACTGGCGTAACTATAGAGGATGCAGGGGATGCGGTTGCACCCGGGCCCAGGAGCCTTAGGGGCCCATAAGGCCTCTCTTCTCCATATTGGGAGCCCAGTACTATGAAAAAAGCATTATAGTTGGGGGCCCTGTTACAGGTTTTGCATTGGGGCTCATGGGCCTCAAGTTACTCCTTTGCGTCAAGGGGTTAAGAGAAGTTGGGGGGCCCCAAGATAAACTTTTGCCCCCAGGCCCATGAGCATTTAGCTACACCCCTGGTGGAAGGATCATCTCTATAGTCATGTCACCTCTTGATCTTCACTCGGTGATCATCATTGCTGGGGCAGAATCTTTATTTGTTGTTGAACGCCCCATTGTGCCATTCTTCTTGCCCGATAGCTCTGGAGCGAGACCACTGCATGTGTTCATGACGATGATGCCATGTGAGGGGCAGTGCTCGTAACAGATAACTTGACTGCAAACCTGCCCCAACCATTCTCATCGTTGCTATTGGAATATTCCATTTCAATCTATTCACTCCACAGAATGTCACCAGCTTTGGTCTGTGAAGACACTACTGCAAGATGCTGGATACATCAATCTGTGAATTGTGACATTGATCCCAATACCCCAGTCCCATTGCAATGATTGTCCCTAGCTCCACTGGGACTTACCATCTAAATTGAAAATTTAAGGGGGTAGTTTTAAGAAAAATAATTTATCCATTATGCATGGGATAGAGGATAACTTACTGATGGGTGGGGTCGGACCCCTGGAATCGCCACCATTCCCGAGAATGGCCATCTGCGGCATCCCTCAATGAACAAAACCATGGTAGCATACATGCATTGCCATTACCTTCATTTCAGTAAGACTGCCAGGGAGAGGCAAGACCTTGAACTTTATCTCCAGCAGTCCCATTGAAAGATTGAAACAAAAGTGGAACCACTGCTCTGTTCATTCCTGAATGCACTGGGTCTCCTAATCATTAGGGGATAACTCATTAGAACATAAAAGCTCAATATAAATGTTGCCTTTGGTCAGATGTGAACCCAGTCTTCAGCAATACCTTTCTTCTATCATTAAACCTAATGATAATGAAATGACTCTGCAGACACTAACCCAGTCTATACAGCAAAGCTTAAGAGTGATCTGCAGAAAACATGAAATGGGAACCTATTAGTTGTCCAAGAAGGACTAGTGTGAAAACTGTTCTATTCTGATGATGTCATCCCTAATATATGTACAGCATTAGTGTTCAACCTACCGCTCTCCAGGGGATACAAAACTGGCTGGGAGTTGTAGTTCCATAGCAGCCGGAGTGATGTATTTGGAGACCACTGATATACTGTGGAGCATTTTGTACTTTTGTTGAGTTAATTTATGTATTCTATCTATAATTATGTTTCTGGGTTTACAAACACTTCAAATTTCCAGGCTGCAATTTCATGTATATGCTGATTAGGAGTAAAGCCGGTAATGAGAAAATATATCTAAGCGCGTGAGGCTCATTTGATTGTACTCAGCTCAAGAAAAGAATTACGCTGTTTTTCTTAAATAAATTTGTCAGCGTGGATGTAGTGAATAACGGAGATGAAATACGAGCGCCACGGATAATTTGTAAAATGTAAACACTTTAAAGCAGCCATTTTTTATCCGCTGCTTAAAGGGACTTGATTGTGAATGATGTCTTGTGTATGGGTGTAAATAATACTAGGTAGAGGCTAATACCATCACTCCATAGCTCGGAATGTGTCATGTTATAGTGGCGGGTACAAATAATGCGAGAAACAGCTGACGCCAAGTCCTTAACCACTTCAGTACCAGAGATTTATCACTTATTTATTTTAGCATTTTTTGCCCCCCCCCCCCCCCTTCCCCGCTTCCAAGAACGGTAACTTTTGAAATTTTTCCATTCATACGGCCATATGGGGGAGAGTTTTTTTCTTGCAGGATAAGTTGTATTTTGGGATGATGCCATTTATACTGTACGTATAATGTACAAAAAAAAGTGTAAAAAATGAAAAAAAATGCAATTGCACCATTTTTGGTGGGTTTAGTTTTTGCAGCTTTCACGGTGCAGTAAAAATGACACATGAACTTTTTTCTAGGGGTCACTAGATTGGCATGCATCTTTTTGATCACTTTTTATTCAAAGTTTTTGGGAGCCAGGATTCAAAAAAAATATTGCAATTCTGGCATTGTATCCTTTTTTTCTACAGCCTTTACCGTGCGGGATAAATATTGTGATATTTTAATACTTTGCACTTTTAGGGCTTATTTAGACGACCGTATATCGGTTCGGTTTTCACGCCGAGCCGATATACGGTGTCCTTGTTTACAGAGGGGGGTGGAAGAGCCAGGAGCAGGAACTGAGCTCCCGCCCCTTCCCTGCCCCTCGCCACTATTTGCAATGGGAGGGGTGGGGCGGGGGCGGAGCTACGTAATGGGACTTAGCTCTGCCCTGTCTTGCCCCCTCTTATTGCAAATAGTGGCAAGGGGCGGAGAGGGGGTGGGAGCTCAGTTCCTGCTCCTGGCTCTTCCATCCTCCCCCCCCCTGCAGACAAGGACATCGTATATCGGCTCAGAGTGAAAACCGAGCCGATATACGGTCGTCTAAATAAGCCCTTACCTGCACGATGATACCAAGTATGAGGGGGATTTAATTGTTTCATTTTTATATACAAAAAAAGAAAACGTTTTAAAAAAACTTTCAATATTTATATAAAATTTCTTTTATTATTAAAAAATCTTTATTAACCTTTTTTTTACACCTTTATTTCCCCTACAGGGAAATTAAACTTGTGACCATGTGATCGCTTGTACTACTGTGTTTCTCCAAAAATACGACACTGTCTTATATTAATTTTTGATCCAAAAGAGGCACAGGGTCTTATTTTCAGGGGGTATCTTAATACTCACCTAGCAGGCGGTGTTTGGGTCCCTCACACTGGGCTCCATCGTTCTGGCAGTCTTCCATGTAGTCCTCAGGGCTGTAATAGCATAATTGAATAGTTGTGAGTGATTCATCGAGCGCCGGCTCTGATTGGCTGAGTCGGTATTCCTTAACCAATCACAGCAATCTCTTGCTGGAGGCGGGGTATTCAATCTCCGTTACCATGAAGAGAATGCTCTCTCATCGCCGAGGACTGCACGGAAGACTGCCAGATTGCCACAGTTCAGCGTGAGGGACCCGGACGCAGCCTACTAGGTGAGTATTTTTTTTTCATGTATTGTAACTAGGGCTTATTTTTTTGGGAGGGCTCATATTTCAATGTTCCCCCCTAAAAATCAGGGTAGGTCTTATTTTCGAGGAAGCACGTTATATACTGCAATATTTCAGTATTGCAGTATAGAGCGATTCTTGAGGATGTATGCAAAGCACGGCCGCAGGCAAGATTTGAAAGGCATCTATGTGTGGCAGTCCTAAGAGCCTTTAGTAAGCTCCAAGTTCATAGGCACCCACCGATCACACTGCAGGAGGTGCTGATGGGGTATGGGAGGGATCGTCCCCCCCTTCCGCTCACTGTTTAGATGTGCGGTCAGTTTTGACCATGGCACCTAAACAGTTACCTGCCACAAGCGGCGCTAACTGATTGGTGGTCATCAGCTATCAGAAACAGCTGACAGACGCTGGTTATGGAGCGGTCTCGCCTCCTGAGACCTTTCCATACACACTTCAGTCCTGCAGGATGTTTAGAGACGTTTGGTGGTCTTGAAGTGGTTAATGAGGTTTTCCCATTGACTGATAGATGTGGGTTCCACCTCTGGGACCTGCACTTATCTCCAGCATAGGAGTCCCCAATCCTATCCCAAGTCATCTGTGTGGCCAATAGTGCTTGGGATTACAGTTATAGGGCTTAGCCACACGGGCGCATCGGCGCCCGTGTTACTGCAGGTAGAAGACGGGCGCACTTCTGGATGGACGTCTCTCTGCAGCGCCGGAAGAAAGAACATGTGACCGGCTCCATTGCCGGTCATGTGTTCTTTCTACAGCGCTGTGGGGAGTCATCCGTCTTGAAGTGCGGCCGTCTTCTTCCTGCAGTAAGGACTCAGTCACACGGGCGCATCGGATGCGCCCGTGTGACTAAGCCCTTAATCTGTGTTTATAACTCCTATAGAAGTAAATGGAAGTTAGGGTTATGGTGTAGAACAGCGAATGACCCTGTTTCCTTAACTTCTGAATGAACGGCTGCTATCATCTCAGCCCTAAAAAAAGGAGGAGAGAATCATTTGTAGAAGTTTTGATATGATGCGAAATTAAACTCTTCCTACTCCATGACGTACATGGACACCTGATAATGGCGTCTGGGTCTGCTATGGCCTATGATAATGCATTACAGAAGTACTGCAATGCATTATCATAGCGATCATAGGATCGCAGGTTCAAATCCCCTACAGGGACATAAAAAATGCAAAAAAAAATAAAATGCTTTAAAAAATTGTTGAGAAAAAAAAATATTTTTTTGTTGAGAAAAAAAAATAATTTTTTGTGCGCTTTCCTTTCTTTGTTAAAATTAAAAAAAATTAAAAACCTGTTTGGTATCGTCACATCCGTAACAACCTGTATAATAAACTAAACACACTTTATCTTGCACAGAAAATGCTATCACCTCCCAAATAAAAGTGATAAAAAATATGTAGGTACCCCAAAATAAAAACAAAACAAAACTGCAGCTTCTCACTCATGGACTCACCCTTAGGGGTTAAGTTTACCATGGCAATGGACTGAGGAGATGCGCCAAAAATTGTGCTAGGTTTGCTGTGTGCACACCAGAATTTTGCGCCAAATTTTGGCACAAGGGAACTGAGCATGCTCCTCTGGAACCTTTTAGTGTCTGGAGACCTAGTTATAAAAAAACAGAGCTAAATTGTTCATTTCACCTTCCAAAAAATGCAATATAAGTGATAAAAAAGATGTAGATACCCCAAAATAAAAAAAAGCACTGGGGCAGAGTAGAGACTGTGGGACAAGGAGCATGCAGTATGTATCACATAAAAGATCAAAGTCTGCCTGCCACGAAATCCATATTAGAGAGTAGCAGCAAGAGGACCTGTGATGCTTTGCTAAACAGAGACTGGCTAGAGAAAGCATCTGAACAGCAATGGAAATGCCTGTAAAGCATGGTGGGGGAGCACCCCTGACCTAGACTAGCCTGTGTCGGTTGAAGTGAGTAGTCCCTCATGACATATTGTAAGTGAGGCTAGCCTCAATTTGACTGTAGGTGTGCACTCTGTTAGGAAAACAGGCAAAAAAAACCTGATAGGTAGAGTTAAGCGAGCATACTCTGCCGAGCTTGATGCTCATTTGAGTATTTGCGTACTCAATGGTGCTCGTTACTCAAACGAGCATCAAGCCGTGTTCGACCCCGCCCCAGTTTTTGGCTCCTCCCCGCTGTGACGTGCCTGTTTTGGCCCCTCCCCGCCACGACGCAGTGTGCGTCATTGGCAAATTTTTTGTCCGATAGGCAGGGGAGAGAGAGAGAGAGAGTGAAAGAGAGAGAGAAACGAACCTAGGAAAAAAAAAGCTTGGGACCTGGCGTCCCACATACAAAAATGCTCGAGTCTCCCATTATAGTCAATGGGGTTCGTTACTCGAGTAGAGCTCTCAAATTTTATGAAAAGCTCGACTCGAATAACGCGGCCTCGAGCATTTGGGTGCTTGCTCATCTCTACTGATAGGACTGTCGTGTTGGTGTCACAGGGTGCGGTGCGCGACACAGTTTTCAGGATACAAGGGAGCCAATGGAATTACAAAAATATACATGATTTATTTTGGAATGCAGAAATAGTAACAATATTGGTTTCAGAGAAGATAAGCAATAGTAATAAATAAGCAACCTAACTCTCACTTTATGATAACACTAGCTGATATACCCGGCTTCGCCCGAGTTATTTTGGTACTGGTGTTTATCTAGTGTTCACACAGAAAATCTTATGAAGTCGTGGTTACTTTAGAGATACCGGGAAAAAAATATGTTCACCATTTTGCATAGTTCTTTGCGTTACCCAGAAAACACCACGTGGAGGCAACCATGGGACGTTTCCTTTATATAAAATGACATCAGGAAGTGAGAGAATTAGATTACGTACGTAAAATTTGGACGCTAATTCTTTTGCGCTTAGAATTTATTAATCGAGTTGGGACCCATTAACTTTTCCTATTTATGGCATAATCTATGCTGGTGCCAAATTTCATGTTTCTACGACATCGGGAAGTTGGAGAATTAGATTCTGTACATAAAATTAGGATGCTAATTCTTTTGCGCTTAGAATTAAATAATCCAGTTGGGACCCATTAATTTTTCCTATTTTGGACATATTTTATGCTTGTGCCAAATTTCACGTTTCTACGACATCGGGAAGTTGGAGAATTAGTGGCGAGTCAGTCAGTGAGTGATTGAGTCAGTGAGTGAGTGAGTCAGTGAGGGCTTTCGTCTTTATATATATAGATGGTAACTGCACTAGTTCTGGTCTATGAATAACATTGACTCAAAGAACAAAAGAACAACTGCCTCACAAAACAGTATTAACAATGCTTTGCAAAGTTTATCTTTATAACACTGCACTGTAGTTCACAGGTTACAATATACAGTCCTTCTGGGAAATGTTAACCCTTCACCTCTACCAGTATACTATAACTCTACTTACCGACTTTGCCCAGAGGGCTCCTGTTGATATACAGTATTTGATCTCCATCTGGGACTTGTGATCGATGTCCCTTTAAGTATTAGTTGCTGCAGTGCTTCTACAAACAACAGTCCTGTTTAACTACCAAAGTCCCTATAAGTGGGCACATTTACTTTTGCTAAGGAGGTCGACCTCACTTACAGTTCAAGGTTTTCCAAAAGAGAAAGCGCTGCCCAGATGTTCCCCTGTTACTCTCTGCTTGCTCAGTCCACTGTCACAAGGTCTGCTTGCACCAGCCCTGGCAGTCTCTGTCTGCAGTTGTATCACCTAAGCTGCTTTGCAACAGCAGTAGACTTTAAACAGCACTCAAAGTCTCTTGCTTTCAGTTGCTGGGTTCCTCAGTCCTGTGGAAATTCTACGGTAAATATTCTAGTGCTTATATGTTATAATATTATCCACTTCTATTCCTTGTTTATAAATATTGTTTGGTGCTGTAACTCTCTTGAATCTGATAGGGGCTAAAAGGGTTAATATATGTTGCTTAGCAGTCCATTTTAGAAAAATGGATATACATTGCAATATTTTATGTGTAAAGGAGCTGATGACAACCTGTGGTTTCCTGTCTTGAGTTCTACGCCTGACCTGAGTGGAATCAGGAAGGTCACCAGAGCAGATGTCCTTTAAGTTTAGCAAGAAATGGCTTAACCACAGAGAGTCATCGGTTCTTTAAAAAGAATGTGCTTGTCTAAGTCATATATCACAAGTCTAAGTCAAATGTGAAATCATAAGTCATATCACGAGTTTTTCCCTTTTAACCACAAGCCGCATCCCTGCGAGGGCGACTGGCTATAAAAACCAGGACATGCAAATAATAAATAGAGTTCATTGCTTCAACCATATACCGTGTGTAATGGTCAATGCTTTGCATCTCAGGAGCGCTCCTACCTAGGTCAATTTGGAAACGGACAACATCACTGACCAGTCTGTTTGAGCAGACTAACCCCCGACAAATCGTATCCTAAACCTGTGTATCGCGATATGACCTACCCGTGATCTCTTCATGAGGCTCAGGGGTAGGGGATCGGAGTTCTTCGTTCTAGCGGATGAACCCCCATTGATCTATCAGTTATCCTCTGTACAGTGAAAAGGGGGAATATATGTTTTAGACTGAAGCATTCCTTTAAAAATATGCTGAATGAAGTTGGAGATGATAGACCACACAACAAAACTTAAAGGGAATATATCAGCTATATATATTTTTAACAGCTAAAACTAGATATTACAATACCTTCATTTTTACTCATTTGTTTGTATTTTCTGTTTGCAGACTATTTTTTATAATTCTGTTTTCTGCACAAATTTTTGGGGAGTAGTCATCTTGCCTGAGGTGCTGTTTTGCTTCATTAACAGTGGGGCTTTGCAGGAATGCAAGTCTAGACACAACTGCTGCCACTGTACCCCTATATCTAAGCCACTGCTCTGAAATGCCCTGCAATTCTATATTGACTATACTATTCATGTCCTTTACTGAGCTTATTGAGTAATATCCACAGTGCAGAGAAAAAGTAAGTGAACCCTTGAAACATATAACCTGTAGATCACCTCCACCAAATGTTTCCTGGAGCTGCAAATAAGATTTGCACAATGTTGAGAAGGAATTTTGAATCATTCCTCCTTGTAAATGTGTTTTAGTCCATCAATATTTCTGGGATGCTTTGTATACACCACCCTCTTTAGATCATGCCACAACATCTCCATATAAATAAGGTCAGGGCTCTGACTTGGCCATCTCAAAACACAGATCTTCTTATTTAAGAGTGATAAGTGAACTTTTCAAAAATTTGGTTTGGCCAATTCACTGAATTTCGGTAAAAAGATTGGTTCGGTCCAAATTAGTTCGAACTGAAACAGTACTTTACCAATACCTCTAAAACTGGTGCCTAGCACTGTCTAATAGCCATGAAGGCCCTGTATAACACTAGTAGGTCACCTAGGAGTGTATCTAAGTAATTCTGAGCTGTTTTAAGGCACAATTAATGAAGAAAAAGAAGAGGAAGAAGAAGAAAATGAAGAAGAAGAGGAAGTGGTAAAATAAAAAGGCAGAAAAAAGAGAAAGGAGAACAAGAAGAAGGAAAAGAAAACGAAAAGGGAGAGAAAGAAGAGGGAAAAGGAGTAGGAATAGGAAAGGGGAGAAGAAGAAGAAAAGGAAGAGGAAGAAGAGAAAAATACATAGAAGAAAAGAAAGAGGAAAAGGAAGAGGAAAAAGAAGTGAGAAAAGCAATTAGAAGAGGAAGAAGGAAGAAGAAAAAGAAAAAAGGAAGAGGAAGAAGAAAAGGAAGTGAAAAAGGAAGCAGGGAAGAGAATAAGAAGAGAAATAAAAAAAAGAAGAGGGAGAGGAAGGAGAAAAAGCAGGAAAAGGAAGAGGACAAAGAAAAAGAGGAAGAAGAGGAAGAAAATAAGCCATCTTTATGGATTCAGCCAAGATGAACTGCCAAAAGTTCAGGTTTGCGCCAAACTAAACGGATAGCAAAGTTTGACCTGAAACAAGCTTCTATTGTTTCAGATTACTCAAAACTATTATTTAACCATTTTTTAGTTGATTTACTTTGGATCATTGTCCTGTTGTATTACCAAAACTTGCAGATAGACAATGTTGAATGATACAATTCTGTCTGCTTGTAAGCACCACTAGGGGGAGCCCAAGAGCTTACTGCATGTAATGTTATTAAGTTCAATGTATAACTAGTATTCGGTAATCCCCTAGTGCTGGCTGCAGGCACATCTATTTTTTCCCTCTATCTATGCAGAGGATTTGGAGCTCTGTGTCAGATACAACCTTCCGATATTTTTCAACCTGTGTCTAAAAACCTATTAGTCAGCAATCTACTTCCAAGCATTTCTTTTCAATAGGCTGCCACCTTTCCAATGACACCTCTCTGTGATTTGTACCAGCTTTTAACTTCATTGCTTTATGGCAGCCAAGTTTGAATGGCTTCTTTTTCCGTAAGGGGGTACATCTATCCCATGGCACTGAATTCATTCTGCAGCGATGCACTTATCTAAGCTTTTGTGTCAACCTGCACCCTCCGGGCTGCCTGTCCTCACTTTCAAGTTGACGATTCGTTATACTGCAGAGAATCTGCACATTCGGTGCCGTCTGCACCCTTCCATTAATGAGTTCTTATTTGAAGCCATTACGGAATGTCCTTGTGAGATTGTCATTATTAGCTGCCAGTATAATATATTATATCATGCTCTTCTTGCATAACATCTGTTATTTTATCATTACCGTTGACTCTTACATGCATGTCACTTACTTAAGTACATGATTTGCTATGAGGATGAAAATATAACCAAATTACAAGTGATAATGAGATCTTGTAGTATGGGATCAGTGACAAAAATGTGCATTTCATCGTTTAGAGACAAAATAAGTGAATGCCCAACGTTTAACACTGTAATGTCCAGTATTCGGTGGTGGTTCCTTTCTTAACATATCTTTATATGGATTAGAGCTCTTTTTTCTGATATAGAGCTCTTAATCCTCTTTATAGGTGTCACAGGTGATGCTATAGCAACACTGGATTGAGGATATGATGTAGCAGTTGGAGTAACCAAAATTAGAGATTGAATGGACCTGCAGAACCCAAATTCAGGTCAAATTTTGCAAAAAAATTCAGTTAGGTGAGAACCCGAACTACCACCACTTTCTTCATAAATAAGCTTATACCTTAGAATACCCATGTGCTATCTCCTAGAGCAGTCCGGCTGACTATCTGTTCACAACTCATAGTCTGGTTGGTGAGCACACATAGAGTTTTAACAAGGCTGGCCTAACTTACGATTCGATGCACGAGAGTTGAAGATTTGACTAACCCCAAGTGATCCACAGTGGTGTTTGGAGGGGATTGGAAGTGCTCCTCTCTGCTCTTCCTCTTTTTTGGGTTTGGTTAGATCTCTTGCTAACCATGCGCAGACGACTTGTGCGGCGCGAGCACGCTGGAGCGGCCCCATTCAGCAGGACAGAAGAGGGCAGACTGCCCAAGCGCGTCTAATCAAGTAGAAGGATTTGGTCGGCACCATGGAGACAGGGACGCCAATACAGGGGGGGGGGGGGGGGCCTGTAGGTAAGTATATAACTTCTGTATGGCCAATATATAATGCACGATGTACATTACAAAGTGCATTTATATGGCCATACAGAAGTGTTTAACTTCACTTGCTTTTGCGGGACAACCCCTTTAAGCGTAGAGGTGCCAAGCCTTTATGCTGCTTGAGGCAAAGTGTGAAATGGCGCAGCCCCCCCTTAAAAAATTACTCATTTTACAGGCATTGAAAGCACCAATTAACAAGACATTCAACACATGTTTTAACCATTAAGACTTGTCTAAAGTGTGAGAGTAAGAGCAGCAGTGCCCCTAGTAGTGGCTCCAATAATAAGTGTTCCCCTTAGTGGCCCCAGTAGTAATAGTGATCTCCATAGTGGCCCCAGTAGTAATAATGTCCCTCTTAATGGCTCCAGTAGTGACCCTAATAATGTCCCCCATAATGGCCTCCAGTAGTATTCTGCTTTATGGCCACAGTAGTAATAGTGAACCTCTTTAATGATCCCATTAATAATAGTGACTCCCTGAGTGGTCCCAGTAGTAACAGTATCCCTCATAATGACTTTAGTACTAATAGTCCCCAAATAGATGTTCTAAAAGTAATTGTGACCCCCATTAGTGACCTAAGTAGCAATAGTACCCCCCCCAGTACAAATAGTGATCCTCAGAGTGGCCCCAATAATAATAGTGTCTTCCTTAATGGCCCCAGAAATAGTGACCCCTATAGTGTCCCCTATAATAGCTCCCAGTTGTGATAGTGAACCCCAAAATGGTCCCAATAGTTACAGTGAACCCCTTTAATGGTCCCTGTAATAACAGTGACCCCCAGAGTGGCACTAGTAGTAATAGTGTCCCCCATAATGGCCCCAGTAGTAATAGTGACCCACTTAATGGCCACAGTAGTAATGGTGAACCTATTTAATGGCCTCGGTAATAATAGTGACCCCCATAGTTGCCCCAGCTGTAATAGTGACTGCCTTAGTTGTCCAAGTCGTAACAGCATCCCCCATAGTGACCTTAGTAGTAATTGTGTCCCCACAGTGGCTCCAGAGGTAATAGTGACCCATTAGTGAGCTCAGATGTAATAATGCCCACACAGTTGTTCCAGTACAAACAGTGACCCTCAGAGTTGCCTCAGTAGTAATAGTGTCCCCCTTAATGGCCCCAGTAATAGTGACACCTGCAATAGCCCCAAAAATAATAGTAACCCCCCATAGTGGACCCAGTAGTAAGGACTCAGTCACACGGGGGGCGATCCGCCCGTGTTTCTGGACGATATAACGGTGGCACCGCGTGCAGACGAATCTCCACATGACCAACTCCATTGCCAGCCATATGTTCTTTTTTCTGGCCGGTGCGGAGATTCGTCCGCACCTGCAGTGTGGCTGTTTTATTGCCCAGAAACACAGGTGGACCGGCGCCCGTGTGACTGAGCCCTAATAGTGACTCCCTTAGTGGTCCCAGTAGTAACAGTGTTTCCAATAGTAATAGTGACCAAGTTAGTGACTCCAGTAGTAATAGAATGGTAAAGGGTCACAGACTGATTACAACAGTAATGGCCACCGGCAGGGAGCTGCGGACGGAGCTTGCCACGTTGCCAGCTCACAGATAGCAATAATTTTTTACCGGTCATTAATATGGCCAGTAAAGAATAAATATCAGCAGGAGGGTAACCTGCCGCCCCCTGGCCCTGAGGCTCTGCAGATCGTGGAAGAGGTGCCTCTGCTTAAGGCCCCCTGCACACGGGCGGAAATTCCCACAGTATTGCCGCCTGTGCCGGCCCGCATAGGATTGCATAAGATAATGCAATCCTAGGCAGACAGCCGCGATTTGTCCATGAAAACACACGCGGAAAACAAATCGCGGCACGCTCCATTTCTGGACTCACAAAGGCCCGAACAGATGTCAGTGGTGATGGGCCGGCTCCGTTCTGCGCATGCGTTGGCTGGTCGGCAGCTGGCACACAGCGCAGAGAGGAGATGCCGGGAGCGGGTAAGCCGCAGGCCTCTGCAGCGGCACGGTACCGCATTCTCGCAGCGGGATCCGACCTGGCCATCTGCAGGCGGCCTTAGTTTATGTTCACATGTTTTGGGTTTACTGAAGATTTCCCACAGCAGAAAATCTGCACTAAGGCCAGCTGCACATGGCCGTGACGGGCTCCACCGCAGAATTCCGCGGCGGAGCCCGTCACGGCGTCCCCCAGAGACCCCCAAACTTACCTGCGGATCCGGCGTCCTCGCTCCCGTGACACGGCGGCGGTAGGCGGAGAGGCAATTTTACGCTATCTTCCACTGTGCTACAGCGGAAGATAGCGTGAATGGACGGCTTCCATTGACTGCAATGGAAGCCGTCCGCGCGTACACCCGCGGCAAATAAAGGACGGGTGAGAACAGGTGATTTCACGGTGCGGAATTCCGTGGTGGAATTCCGCACTGTGAGCCCTGAGCTATTAGGTTCAATAGAACCTAATAGCTGCAGGCAACGCAGCGGATTTCCGCCGCGAATAATACGGCGGAAATCCGTCCGTGGGAAGGAGCCCTAAAGGCTTAGGCTAACTTCACACGAGCGAGTGAATCACGGCTAGATATCGCCCTCGCCAACATGCGATTTCCCCGCAGATGCAAGGCGTTTTTATCCTAAAACCGCCTCGCATCACTTTGGGGAAGTAGCGATCCTCTGGGGTGGCTGAAAGTCGCAGTGGAGGATTGAGGAGTTTCTCCCATTGCTTTCAATGGAGAATCCCCGCATCTCACCGCGTGCAACGAGCATGTGGTGCGATGCTGCCGCCAGCCCCATTGTAGACACGATTTTGCATAAACCACAGTCTGTATGAAGGCACCCTTACACACAGCATATCCTTCACATGGGCGTTTTTGCACATGCAAAAGTTCTATGCGCAATATGCGGAGACTAGAACCCATCAATTTTAATGGATTTGTTCAAATTTCTGCATTTTGGACGACCATTTTGGTTGCACAAATAAAAAAAAAAGAAGCGGCATGCTCTACTTTTCTGTGCATTTAGTCCCCGTAGAAGTTCCAATCCACTGTCTGACGTCTAAAGACATTCTGATTGAAGGCTGTACAGCTCCGATGTCGGAGGACGTCCAGCAGGGTATTCTTACTGTGTATTACTGGCCGCTCTGTTGTTGGGGGGCCTCTGCAGTATGTCACACACCACAGTACTGGCTCTAGCCAGCAGATGGCGCCATTGTATAATGGCAGAAAGAGAAAGCCCCCTAGGAAACCCTGAATCCAAAATTGGATTGCAAAGGGTTAATATAGGGTGTACAAATCTGTAAACTACACCTCATCACGTGAAAAACAAGGCCTCACAGAGCTCCATCCATGGAAAAAAAAGGGTATGTGACTTTGAAAGCAGCGATGCAAAAGTAGAAAAAAAAATAAAAAAAAAAGGGTTTAATTATGCAAAAGTGGAAAAAAATAATTTTAGTATTGTCATCATACTGACACACCAAAAAAAATGTATCATGTGACTTAAGCCGCGGTCAGAAGAGCGTTTTTTTTTTTAGTGCACATATAGAACCAATGCTTTCCAATGAAAGCGGTCACATGTACGTTTTTTAGAGGCGCTAAAAAAATCGCACCTACAAAAGATTTGATATGTGAGTGCAAATACACCCGGTCACACGATTTTTCTAAATGCGATGTGCGATTTTTTTTTTTAGCACGCCTCTACATGTACTAAAAAAAATCACTCATCTGACCGAGCCCCTATGCTGTATAATTAACTTTGCAAGAAAAAACAAAAACAGAACTGATGTTTTTTTCTCTCTGCCCTACCAAAAGATGTATAAAACTTTTACAATATATTATATGTAACGAAAAATGGTACCAATTAAAACTACATTTCGCTACAAAAAAAAAGCCTCTTGTGGCCATGTTGACGGAAAAATTAAAAAGTTATGGCTTTTGAGAAGTGAAAATAAAAATCCCATGATGATGATTCGGGGACTCTCTAGTACAGCCAGTTTTATAACAACTCTATATTCCTTCAGTCTTCCATGAGCGAACTACAACACTCAGCCTTCAATGTTGGTCTGTTCATTTCAGTTGTTCCTCTGAGATCCGTGACGTCAGGGTCTCTGTCCCAGCCCATTTCATCTTTATGAGCTATAAGTTCACTCTTGACAGACCTGACATTTTGGACCATTTTCTTTCCACTCACTTAAACATTTCCTACTCAACCCCTGTCAGCGGCTCCTGACCTTCGCGCCGCGCCAAATTCCTAATACAGATAATATCAAGATGCCATATTATAAATGAATGGAGGAAACTCTCCTTGGGAATTGCTTAGTAAAGAACAAAAATCCTCTTTTGGGATGACTTGTACTTGTATATTGGATGGCGCCTCTATTACGGTTAGAGCTTCCCTGGATGGAAATAAGATCCCTGACCCCGGAGTGCAGCATAAAATCACATGTCAAGTTTTTCGTGGATCAGTTTCAGTGTAAATCCACATTAGATGGAAAATTTAGCAATCTGGGTGACTTCCAACGAGGCCGGTCATCAATGCTAGACTAGCTGGGCCGGGATGTCACTGCCAACCGCATGGGGTTTTATCGTGTAGCGCTGTGGAGAGAGTATACAGAGAATGGTGTGCATGAGAAAAAATATCTAGTGAAAGGGAATCTTTTGGATGGAACCAACTTTTTGATAAAAGGGGTCAGAGGAGGATGTCAGGAATCATTCTGATGAACAGGAGCTGCACAATCAAAAGCAGCCAAATACAATGCTGGAGCTCCAAATAACATGTCTGAAGACACAACTTGACGCTCCTCGGCACGGATGGGCTATAATAGTAGATGACCAGTCCCAGCGCCAGAGACACAGAAAGAAGGGACTCCAGCGCAAAAATTATATTCCTGAGCAGAGGAGAAACATCACCTGGTCAGATGGATCCAGATTTCTGTTGCCCCGTGCTGATGGGAGGTCAGAATTTGGCGCAAGCAGCATGAATCACTGACCCCTTCCTGTCAGCTGGTCAGAACATGTCAGCACCTCCGTCTAATCTGCAGAACCACAAGAAGCTTCCTGTCCGCAGGGGCCGATATTCCCGCAGAACAATTTCATCACCCTTTGCAATCTACGCCACAACAAATTGCTGCCGTTCTGAAGGCCAAAGAAGTCCAACGTCCTACTATATGAGGGTCTCTAATGAAGTGGCCTTTTTTATGTATTACTTCCATTAGAAAGGAATTCGTAAATGATCCATGGAGACGCTCAACAGCCCTTGAAACTCTCCGTCATCCGTCTTATTTTTGTAGTCTACAACCTTCGTTTCGAGTTTTGTCATGACTTGAGTACAAGTGACCTCTTGGTGGAGTATGTAAACTAATCTAGTTAGTTTCCCGGGGTAAACATGCGGTATACGACGTCTGCTTCCCTGAAGGGACAGTCCCCCTGTCAGTACATGACAAGTCACATTAAGAAACCTTAATACAGTCTTGTAGATGAGTGACCTTTCGAAGAATTGTGGTTATTACCTAACAATATCCACTCATCTATTACCTGCCTCGCCGCAGAATTCCAATGTCTTTAAAAAACAGAAATATAGATGCTTGACTTAGAAACTGAGAAATATGATTTAACTAGTGAAAGGGCCTTGGGCACTCCAACCTAATTCAATTTTTTTTCTCATTACTTGGGTGATTTTTAAGATGATGGTTGTAACCAGATGAGGCAGCGGAGCTAAGAGACCAGAATGAGTTTATGTCTTACAGCCAAGCGAACTGGGGATGTGGAATCCTATCAGACTCAGCAATGCTTCATTAATGTGGCTGCATGAGTCTTGGGGAGACAATGGGGAAATTTGCCTTCATGCATGTAGTAGCACGATAAAACAGACATTAATAGAATCCTCCCGGAGTGATACAAGAGCAGATGAAGCCTGATGTTGCCATTATTTCTTGATCAACTCTAGAGGTCTTCTTGACCTAAAGATGAAAGATAAGAATACAAGTGTTGGATTAACTTGAGGTTCCTTGGACTCACCAGGAGTTAACGCTTTTGTGGTCTATTGTAACTTTTGTTGTTATCATTGCACACACAAGGCAATTTTTAGTAGCATTTGGACCTCCTTTGGCCTTCAGAACCACAACAATTCATCGTGGCATCCATCCATAGATAACAGAAGTCCCAAGGTATGGCAAAATAAACATTTCCCGCACCATTAATTCCTCTCCACCAGCAGGAAGTGGTCATCAATTCATGCTTTTTGCACCAAATTCTGACTTTCCATCAGCACGCTGCAACAGCAATTTGGATCCATCTGACCAGGTGATGTTTTTCAGCTGCTTAGTGATATAAGTTTTGCACTCTTTTGCCCGCTGGAGTCTCACCGAAACAATAGTGCTGGAACTGGTCCTCTGCTGTTATAGACCATCCGTACTAAGGAACGACGAGCTGTGCATTTGGCCAGATTAGTTAGAGCACAAACATTGTCATAGAATGGTAGAGTTGGAAGGGACCTCCGGGGTCATCGGGTCCAACCCCCTGCTCAGTGCAGGATCACTAAATCATCCCAAACAGATGTCTGTGCATCCTCTGTTTGAAGACTTCCATTGAAGAAGAAATCACCACCTCCCATGGCAACCTGTTCCACTCATGGATCACCCTCACTTTCTGAGAGGTTTTTCTAATATCTAATCTGTGTCTCCTCCCTTTCAGTTTCATCCCATTGCTTCTAGTCTTTCCTTGTGCAGATGAGAATAGGGCTGATCCCTCTGCAGTGTGATAGCCCTTCAGATATGAGTAGACCGCTATTAAGTCTCCTCTTAGCCTTCTCTTCTGCAAGCTAAACATTCCCAGATCCTTTAACCGTTCCTCATAAGACATGATTTGCAGACCGCTCACCATCTTGGTAACTCTTCTCTGAACTTGCTCCAGTTTGTCAATATTTGTTTTAAAGTGGGGTGCTCAGAACTGGACATAGTATTCCAGATGAGATCTGACTAAGGAATAGTAGAGCGGGATAATTAACTCACGTGATCTAGACTCTATGCTTCTCTTAATACATCCCAGAATTGTGTTTGCCTTCTTTTTACTGCTGCATCACACTGTTGACTCATGTTCAGTCTGTGATCTATTAGTATACCCAAGTCTTTTTCACATGTGCTGCGGCTTAGCCCAATTCCTTCTATTCTGTATGTGCTTTTTTCATTTTTCTTGCCCAGATGTAGGACTTTGCATTTCTCCTTGTTAAATACCATTCTGTTAGTCGCCGTCCACTATGCAAGCTTTTCTAGATCTTTTTGTATCCTCTCTCTTTCTTCTCCACTGTTAGCTATCCCTCCCTCCTAGCTTTGTGTCATCGGTAAACTTCAGTTTCCCCTCAATTCCCTCCTCTAGATGATCCTTTATAAAAATATTGAACAACAGTGGGTCCAGGACAGCTGTATTTGCCTGATGTTGACTGTGCAGAGCCTGTTTAACAGAATGATTTTGACATCCTCCTCTGATCCCTTTCGTCAATGACTTGTTTATATCCACAGGTCCCTTTTTTTGATGGATGTTTTTACTTTTTTTTAAAAAAAGAACTGTAGCACTTACCAATGTGGTTTCTGCTACAAACCTATGAAACTTTGGCTATATTAGGCTCTATTCACATCACATTTCTCACCTCTTTAGTGCTATTGGTGAAACCAAACTGTAGACAAGGAGACAGAAGACAGAAACAGGCTGAATGATGTGTAGAACCAGTAGATAACTAAGTACTAGATGTATGAAACAGTACCAAGGACAGCATAGGTATGACAAGGAAGTCTGGGACCTTCCTCTGGATCTGCCCTAGCTGAATCTTAGAAAAGAGTGGAGCACCTGCCTCAAAAAGGGGCAACCCCATGGAGACTAACTGGATGCTCTAAACATCCCTAGGTGCTATTTGGAAGAGAAGGAGCACAGGAGGACTTAGTAGAGTTAGTCAGACAAAATCGTGTATCAAAGGGAAAGGGCAAAAGAAAAGTCAAAAACCAACTCCAAGTCCGAGAGGCAATTTAGTCAGCACCAGAGGGAGTAGCAAAATTGTAGTCAAAAGTCCAAGCAAGTCATGCACAAATGGGGAAGGGAAGGGACTTGTTATTTGTATAGCACCAACCTATTCTGCAGCACTTTCAGGTAATTTATTACCCCACAGCAAGCTGGGTACTTATTTTACCAACTTTGGAAGGCTGAGTCAACCTGAAGCCAGCTACCTGTGGGGATTGAACTCACAACCTTCAGGTCATGAGCTACAGCTTAGGATTGCATTCTGCTGCCTTAACACTCTGCACCACATGAGGCCCAACGGATAGTCCCATACCAAAGCACAAACTACAAAACCACCAAACACCTAACACAAAACCCAGATACAGAAGTATCACCGACGTTCTCTGTGCAGAGGGATACTGATAGCCTTGCTGAGACAACAGGCAGCATAATTAAAGCAGGGAGCCTTTTTATTGGTGTCCCGCGTTAAATGCCATTGGACATGTGCTGGCAGACGTATCATGTGGTCCAGTGTTGGTATCATGATGTCACATCAGAGCCGCACCTGCGCCAGGATCTCTTCGGCACCAATGGAGCTGTGAGAACATTTATGGCTTTTGTTAGGTTTGGAAGCATCTGTAAACTTGTCTTTCGTCTTGGCTTGAGATAGCCACTCATATCAGAATATCTCGCAAGCCAAGAGGAAAGCTAAGAAAGTAGACATCTGCATAAGTTGGCATGTCTACATTAGACAGATGCCACTGGCACCGTCCCTCATACTGGTAGATTTCCATTGTAACAAATCTATACGTTTCTTTACCCGACACCATTTTATGATATAGCATAGTCTACCATGTTATTACGCAGCGGACACCCTTTTGTCATATGTCAGACTAATGCAACCATATGGACTTGGTTAGAATGCATTTTGGGAGCTTTCCTCTTGTACTCACTTAACGTACATTGCTTAATCTTACCTCTAAAGTCCTGTAAAGTAACTCACCAAATGTAGGGGCTTTGTAACCATGAAAGATACATTATCCTACCAAAAGTAATAAGGGAACCTGAGCAAAGTAATATTTATTTCCTATGTTAATACTTAGCGGGGCTCCTTTGGCCCTAATGACATCGGACACTCTCTGTGGCATACTTTCTACTAACATCTGATACACTTCAGCTGGTATTTCCCTTCATTCATCCTGCCAATGGCTGCTCACCACTGTAGTGATTACCAGAGGTGGCTGCTGCAACTCCCCGGTCGATGATCATGAAGTACCGCTGATCCCAGTGCACACTCTGACATTAGTGTGCACCCGGAATCCTCCTCCCCTGAGTCCTCTCCTCCTTAGTTCTGCAGGACAGAACTCAGGGAGGAAACGTTCTGGGCTGACACACTGACATCAGTGTGCACCTATTATCAGCGCCAAGAAGGGGAGGAGTGGTGCTGACTTCAAGAAGAAGCTAAATGTATGGGTTGGGGGCTATTATTACTGCAGGGTTAATATTACTGAGGGGGTTAACATTATTGCTGAGGGGGTTAATATTACTGTGGGGTTATTACTGAGGGGGGTAATATTATTAATGAGGGGGTTACTATTACTGAGGGGGTTAATGTTATGACTGAGGGGGTTAATATTATTACTGTGGCTACTGTGGGGTTAATATTACTGAGGGGGTTAGTATTACTGGTTCCTAATATTGCTACAGAGGGGGTTAATACTACTGTGGCTACTGTGGGGTTAATATTACTGGTTCCTAATATTGCTACAGAGGGGGTTAATACTACTGGGGCTACTGTGGGGTTAATATTACTACTGGGGCTGCAATAGGGGTCACCTATTACTACTTGCGTCAATATAGGAGATACCATTATAACTGGGGCCACCAATAAAGGGGATGCTATTACTACCAGGGCCACCAATATAGCGGGTCACTATTACTACAGGGGCAGATTTGCTGTGGAATTTTCAGCAGCTGTAGCAGCAAAGTGGATGAGATTTTAAAAATTTCATCCGCACGCTGCACAAAACTCATGTGGACGCTGACATGAGGTGCGGGATTTAATTCTGCAGCATGTTAATTTAAAATCTAATGTATATCAATAGCCCATCCAGCGCTCCAGTGTTCCTCCCTCCTTTTTTAAAGCGGCCATATCCTTTTTATAACGATGGAGGTAAAAATTATATGTTGTAATAAGCCACACCCCTAACCCCTCCCCTGACCACACCCTCCATGGGGCTCCACGAGAAACATTTGCTTCAAAAAGGGCTCCATGGCTGAAAAAGTTTGGGAACCACTGCTCTATGATAATGAAGACAGGATAATGCAGCATAATGGTGGGTACTAGTGATGAGCGAGCATTGCCCTTAGCGAGTACCTGCCCGCTCGAGAGACAAGGTTTAGGTGCCGGCGGCGGGCAGGGAGCTGCAGGGGAGAGCGGGGAGGAACGGAGGGGAGATCTCTCTCTCCCTCTCTCCCCCCCGCTCCCCACTGCTGACTGCCGCAACTCACAGCTCCCCCGCGCCGGCACCCGAACCATGTCTCTTCAGCGGGAAGGTACTCGCTAAGGGCAATGCTCGCTCGAGCAATTGCCCTTAGCGAGTATGCTCACTCATCTCTAGTGGGTACTCTTGCCACAGTGTGCCTGGCATTGCATTCCATCTTATGGTTGGGTGGCACAGCTGCCCTAACCAAATTCCATAAGAACTGAAATAGTAAAAAAACGCCCACAATGAAGCGCCCATTCAAATTTGCACAAATAACAGAAAAAAAAAGCAAGCATTCATTGTATTATTCATTGGAGGAGATGTGGAACGCTGAGTGAAGAAATCTCTCCGACGCTGAGAATGCACTTTCATTCCTCAAGGGCAATATATTAATCAAGGTCGTATCTACTAGATGAATGCGACAAATGTAATTTGTTGAAGCCCAAATTCATCAAGGTGGTTTCAATTAAAAGTTAACATCTATTTGGGAAGGATTCCCGAGCAGTCGCTCCATGATTGCAGATTTATTTTTTATATATTTAAACTGATCAGGGTTTTTCATATAATCATGCCTCCGATTACATTACCGGCCCGCCTCGTAGCGAGCGCCGAGGTTCATTTTAGTTCATTGAATGGCTCAATTTGATTTGTACCACCAGAAGTGCCTTTTTAGATAAGATAAAACAGCCGGGTGTTTGCCGACAGTCTGGCCTGGTTTCTTCTTTGAAGGATAATTCCAACTTTTTTATTAAAAATTTTTAGAGGTAGCTAACCTCTTATGGGTAGATCCAGGAATCGAACACTTGGTTGTCATGGTAAGATTCACGTGCATTAGAGATGAGCGAACGTACTCGTTTAGGACGATTTCGCAATCGAGCACTGTTTTTTTCGAGTAACTGACTACTTGGACGAAAAGATTCGGGGGGCGCCGGGGCTGAGCAGGGGGTTGCAGGGGGAAGTGGGGGGGGGGGGGGGGGCAGGGAGAGAGAGCTCCCCCCTGTTCCCCACTGCTACCCCCCGCTCCACCACACCGCTCCCCGGCGCCCCCGAATCTTTTCGTCCGAGTAATCAGTTACTCGAAAAAAGCGGTGCTCGATTGCGAAATCGCCCTAAACGAGTACGTTCGCTCATCTCTAACGCGCATTTATCACAGGCTTGGCAATAGCGATGTGATGTGATAAGAGCACCAGGACTGTACCATGTGAACCCCGTCCAATGGAACACATAACAGTGTTTATTTAATTATGCCACAAGACTTCAATAGGTGGGGGTGTAAGGCATGGCCGGCCTTAGCTATGTGCGACCCATATGGTTGCATACGGCACAAGGCAACAGCTTGTAAGGGGGCACCAGGTGGATGTTTCTTGTGAAGATCCATGAATCATCCTCCTTCTGGCTCCACCCTCCTCCCGATGTTCCAAGTCATTTCTGTCAGCCCATTGGCATCCTCACAACCCAATTGCTTAGTTCTGCTACTGTATTTATATTATGAGCTTGGTTCTGTATTTATTTTATGAGCTTGATTCTGGTATTGTATCTATGCACAGACGTTGGTTCATGCTGTATTTATGTACTGAGGTTGATTATGGTACTGAATTTAAGTTATAACCTTGGTTTTAGTGCCATATTTATGTACTGAGCTTGGTTTTGGTGCTGTATTTATGCTATGAGATTGGTCCTGGTATTGTATCTATGCAGTGAGGTTATTTCATGATGTATTTATTTTATGTATTTGGTTCTGGTACAATATTTATGTTTAGTTACCGCAGTTATATACCACAAGGTAGTACCAGCAAATGCCCCTTTCTCATGCCCCTTTCTCTAGCAGACACAGTATCTCCAGGACCTGTCTGGCACGACTCCCTTAGCCGACTTCTGACTCTTCTTGCAGCTCTCTCTTACTGCAATGCAGTCTCTCAAGGCTGATAACCATTTAGATCGCTCTTTAGCTTGTCCTCTCTAATCCGGCATCTGGCTCCTACAGTTTCCACCTGAGCAAACCAAACTCATTCCCCTCTCTATCATCCCCAGTCCTCTAGACATCTCATCTGACCTCTGCAGCCAATTGGAAGTAGTATGCATACTTCATAGAGAAGTGCAGTAACATATGATGGCTAAGAGAGGTCACCCTTATGCCATCCAAGCAGGGGCGTAACTATAGAGGGTGCAGGGGATGCAGTTGCACCCGGGCCCAGGAGCCTTAGGGGGCCCATAAGGCCTGTCTTCTCCATATAGGGAGCCCAGTACTATGAATAAAGCATTATAGTTGTGGGCCCTTTTATAGGTTTTGCATTGGGGCCCAGAAGCTTCAAGTTATGTCTCTGTGCAGCATGGTTTAGGTATGGGTACGGGTACAGATACAGATATAGGGGGGGCCCCAGCTCACCTTTTGCATCAGGGCCCCTGAGCCTTTACTTACGCCCCTGCATCCAAGGAAATATTATCTCAGCCCCTTACATAACCTTGATCACATTGACTTCATTGGATAGAAATGCACCCATGCCGTGCCACCTCCAGTCAGTCTCTGCCAATAGGGTTTGGGTTTTCTCATCATATATTTATGGCAGATCTCCGTAAAACATTAGCCTAATTTCGAATGCAATTAACATTCATCGTTAATATCAAAAATATAATTTCCAGCTTTTTGAGTTGACTATTTTTCCTAACCTTATAGCATCTATTGACATTTCTGTATGTTGCGAGCCATGGGCAGGTGGATGCTAAAGACTCAGTATATTGTTATGGGAAACAAGATATGAATATCAAAGATGTGAAAGTCCAGAGGCCAAAGCTGCACATCCTTTGTCTTGTGTCTGCTCAATATAAATACTGTTATAGAGAAATGGACTTCCAACTTCCTGGAGCTCCGGATGAAAATAATGACCCAGGAGTTTCATTTTTAACAAACTTTTAAGTGATTTCTCAGCAGATATTTCATCACTTTGGTTGCTGGGAAAGAAATGGCACGAGCATTGTAGCCGCTGCTGGAATTAATATTGTTTCATCTGTATTAAATTGTCATTGGCTGTCATAAGCTGTATTGCAGAATTAAAGTGCACCGCAGAATTATTCAGAGATGCCAGAATTGAAGGAACAGTCTTATTCTTTTTACAATCTACACAAGAGCTATGACTTGGAGAAAGGTAGATGTGACCAAGATAGATTGTGGGCAAGAACATCATAACTTAAGAGTATGACTAAAACCGAGTGAGGGCACGAGTACAGTATCTCACGCATGTGGCTAATGTAGATTGTGAGCATGAACATAATAGTTTATGGGTGGGACCAAGGTAGATTGTGGGCGCAATCATGGTAATACACAGGTATGACTGAAGTAGTCTAAATAGCATGTGTGATCGTGGTAGCTCACTGGTGTGACCAGGGTATAGTTTGAGAATGAAAACAATATGTCATGGTTGTGAACAAACTGTATTACAGGCAAGAACATGGTTACTAATGGGTGTGACCAAGATAGACTGTAAGCATTAGAGATGAGCGAGCATGCTCGGTTAAGGCAATTACTCGAGTGAGTATCACTTTTTTCGAGTAACTGCTTACTCGTCCAAAAAGATTCGGGGGGCGGCGGGGTTGCGGGGGGAGAGAGAAAGAATCTTTCCGGACGAGTAGGCAGTTATTTGAAAAAAGCGATGCTAGCTCGAGTAATTGCCTTAACCGAGCATGCTCGCTCATCTCTAGTAGGCATCAATAGAGTAGCTCATGGGTATGACCAAGATAGAGTGTAGGCATTAATACAGTAGATCATGGGTGTGACCAAGATAAAGTGTAGGCATCAATACAGTAACTCATGGGTGTGACCAAGATAAAGTGTAGGCATCAATACAGTAACTCATGGGTGTGACCAAGATAAAGTGTAGGCATCAATACAGTAACTCATGGGTGTGACCAAGATAAAGTGTAGGCATCAATACAGTAGATCCTGGGTGTGACCAAGATAAAGTGTAGGCATCAATACAATGGATCATGGGTGTGACCAAGATAAAGTGTAGGCATCAATACAGTAGATCATGGGTGTGACCAAGATAAAGTGTAGGCATCAATACAGTAACTCATGGGTGTGACCAAGATAAAGTGTAGGCATCAATACAGTAACTCATGGGTGTGACCAAGATAAAGTGTAGGCATCAATACAGTAGATCCTGGGTGTGACCAAGATAAAGTGTAGGCATCAATACAGTGGATCATGGGTGTGACCAAGATAGAGTGTAGACATCAATACAGTAACTCATGGGTGTGACCAAGATAGAGTGTAGGCATCAATACAGTAGATCCTGGTTGTGACCAAGATAAAGTGTAGGCATCAATACAGTGGATTATGGGTGTGACCAAGATAGAGTGTAGGCATCAATACAGTAGATCATGGGTGTGACCAAGATAAAGTGTAGGCATCAATACAGTAACTCATGGGTGTGACCAAGATAGAGTGTAGGCATCAATACAGTAGCTCATGGGTGTGACCAAGATAGAATGTAGGTATCAATACAGTAGATCCTGGGTGTGACCAAGATAAAGTGTAGGCATCAATATAGTAGCTCATGGGTGTGACCAAGATAACGTGTAGGCATCAATACAGTAGATCCTGGGTGTGACCAAGATAAAGTGTAGGCATCAATACAGTAGCTCATGGATGTGGCCAAGCTAAATTTGTGGAAGGGAATATGGTAGTTTATGGGTTTGATCAAGGTAGATTATGGCATGAATTCAGTAGGTCATGGATGTGACCAAACCAGGTGGTGGGGATATATGTGGTAGCTCAAAGTAGATTGCAGCTATGAAGACATTAGCTCATGGGTATGACCAGGGTATAATGGCATGAACACAGTATCTCATGGATGTGAACAAACTGTATTTTAGGCGTGAGCATGGTAGCTAATGGGTGTGACCAAGATAGATGGTGAGCATGAATACAGTAACTCATGGATGTAACCAAGCTAAAAGGTAAGTCTGAACATTATTGCTTACAGCAACACAGTAGCTCATGGATGTGAACAAACTGTATTGTGGGTGTAACTAATGGCAGTGACTAAGAGAGAGTTGGAGCATGAATACATTAGCTCATAGGTGTAACTAAGGTAGATTGTTAGAATGAACACGATAGCTTATGGATGTAGGGGCAAGCTAGATGTTGGGTCTGAACATGGTAGCTCAAGGTAATCAAGGTAGATTGCAGCCATGAAGACATTAGCCCATGGGTGTGACCAGGGTATAGTGTGGGCATGGACACAGTATCTCATGGGTGTGAACAAACTATTCTGGGCATGAACATAATAGTTTGAATCATGCATTTGAACAAGATAGATGGTGAGCATGAATACAATAGATCATGGATGTGACAAAGCTCAAAGGTAGGCCTGAACTTTACTGCTTACAGCAACACAGTAGCTCATGGATGTGAACAAACTGTATTGTGGGTGTAAGACCAGTAGCTCATGGCAGTGACTAAGATAGAGTTGGAGCATAAATACATTAGCTCATAGGTGTAACTAAGGTAGATTGTTAGTATGAACACAACAACTCATGGATGTGGCCAAGCTAGATGGTGGGTGTGAACAAGGTAGATCAACGTAATATGCAGGCATGAAGACATTAGCTCAAATGGGTGTGACCAAGATTGATTGTGAGCATGAACAGGGTAGCTTACAGTGTTGGCCAAGCTAGATGGTGGTGTGAATGTGGTAGTTCAGGGTAGATCAAGGTAGAATGCAGATTTGAACACAGTATCTCATGGGTGTGAGCAATGTACTGTGGGCGTAACCACAGATAGTCATGGATGTGACTAAGATAGTGTATGGGTATGAATACATTCGCTCATGGGCGTGACCAAGCTAGATGTTGGATGTGAACATAGTAGCTCATGAGTGTGACTAATGTAGAGTATGGCATTGCTATTCAAATTGTTGGGGTGCATGTACTAGTGGTAAAATACCCAGAAAGGTTATCAAAATTAGGGTTATTTAGTTTAAAAAAAACATGGCTGACCCTAATGTGGATTGAGCTATCAACATCTGGCCAACTGCAGTGAGTGTGGGAGCTGAGATCAGCTGATCACTGCAAGTGTCGAGCGGTGGACTCCACTGAACAACTACTGGTGACCTATCCAGAGGTTAGCTCATCAGTACTGCAATGGGTTAAATGTTCGGAAAACCCCTTTAAAAGAGTGAGAGGCATCATATGTACAGTACCATGCATCCTCACTTTCGTATAACATTATATTGATGACAGCCCTGATAAAAAACCCATGATGCATCATTTAGACAGCCATCCTACCTTGGGTGGAGCTTATCTGCTACACGGCTGTGTGTCAGCCAATGGCTGTGTAGGGAAAAGGAAATAACATTAGGGGGTGGAGTCTTTTTTTTTAGAGTTGCTACCATGTAGAAACCATACTGTAACAGTGTATACACCGAGCCGAGACCTAATAAATGAACATACAGTATATGAAGATTGTATGATAGAAGAGCTCCAGTTGGTAGACGAAGGGCCCAGCTTGTCGTATTTGCCCCCCCAGGATTCAGCATGACAAGTCTCTTCAATTCTGATCCACTGCGTTAAAAATGTATACATGATGAGAAGTTAATTAAACCTGCTTATATATCAGATTACAGCCGCATTTACATGAGCAATGTTGTAAATCCTGATTGTGACAGCGCTGCACAGGAGAATGTCCCTGGAGCAGCCACAGGTATGACATATATCCCAAGGCTTTTACACGCTGTCATTCCAGCAGCTGCACAGGCCTATGAGTAATGCATCTACCTAATTAGGCAGCATAAGCAGCGGTGATACCTTGTTTATGACCACCGGGCAGAGTGCTGGAGAGATACTATCGTTCTCCTTGTGCAGAATTGTCATTTGAGTTACTGTTTGAAATGCTAAGAAACAAAGGTTCCTCGATCTAAGGAGAAGGACCTTCCCCTCGGAGGCCTATTAGTGTTTCCGTGTACACATCGCACGTATCAAGACATAAATAAGAATAGAAAATTGCTGAAGCAATGGACAGGTTGGCAGAGGAGGACGCCGAAAAACTTTAGACAATATTTTTTTATCTATTCCCCTTTCAATATACATTGACTATCCACTTCATTAAAGACCCCGACCCATTAGTACAGCTCCCAGACCCTCATGATTAGAGCTTCCCTGTATGGAAATTCTCCCCGTGACCCCGGAGTACAGCATAAAACCATGTTACCAGTTTTCCGTAGATCAGTGGATCCAAATTAGATGGGAGAATCCACAGATCTTAACAACTTTTAATGAGACCTGGTCATCGGTGCTAGACTAGCCGGGGCGAGGATTTCCATGGCAGCCTTATGGGGTTCCTTGTGTAATGGTGTGGAAAGGAAAGACATCCATTGATAGGGGATCCTGTGGACATAAGCAGCTCATTTCCCAAAGGGGTCAGAGGAGGATGTCAGGAACCATTCTGACAAACGGGCGCCTTATAGTCAGGCAAACTGCAGCCAGGCACGATGCTGGTGCTCCAGTTGACATGTTCAAATGGACTACCCGTTGTTCCTTGACACAGTTGGGCTATAGCAGCTGATGGCCAGTTCCAGCACCATTGCTGTCTAAGAAAACAGAAACAGAAAATTGAAACTACAGTGTGCAAAAGAGTTCAAAAATCGTATCACTGAGCAGTGGAAAAACATCACCTGTTAGATGGATCCAGATTTCTGTTGCACTGTGCTGATGAAAGGTCAGAATTCTGTAAAAGCAGCATGAATCGATGACCCCTTCCTGTCAGCTGGTCTGACGAACAATGAAAGAGCACTAGGAACCAGAGGCAACTAAACCAAACTGAGCAGAACTAAATTAAGGAAGATGCAGCATAGACATACAGGGAAAAGTGAGCAAATGACAAGGCTACAAGCCAGGACTGGACTAGAAACTACAGGAGCTAACTATATTGACACAAAGCAAAGCTAGGCTAGAAAAACAACCGTACAAGGAATCTCAAGGCTAGGCTAGGAATGAGACACTGTAACAGAGGCAACAAGGGATATTGAAATTTAAGTGCACATAGTTTACGCCATAATCAGCGGCACACTGCAGAAACCAGGAATACTTAAAGAGAGGCTAACCAATCAGGAACTCTTCCCCAAACAAGGCTGGGCTGAAACAATGTAGACCAGCTGTGGGACATGTTCATAGAGACTGCTCCAACAAAAAACTAGAATACGAGAGATGACCATTCAGCAGGAGAACTCTTGCTCATGTAACACTTGAAAGTAAAGCATCGGCTCTCACTTTTTATGAGCCATAGGCTGTGCGAGTAATACGTGGCCACAATGCAATGCTTCATTTCCACTGCAGCAACATGACCCAGTAATGGATACTTCTCTCTTAGGAGCTGGACCCATAGACTCGTAAGTCTCTTAATGAATGCCACAACCAATTGAACTGACATATTACATTTGTGCAGGGTGCAAGAATGGCGCCCCCTTAGATGTCAGCAACACATTAGACCTAGACGTATCCAATGTCTGCAATGAACAAATATAGACGTATAGACATATACTATAACACCAAAATGCAAGGAACACAAAATAGTGCAAGTAGCGGCAACAGGGATGGAAATGCTATCCCTAACCAACCTTGGTGGGGCAGACTTTGCCTAGAAGCAGCGCCATTGCCTCGATAGGAATTGTTCCATGTCAGGAACCTAAGGGGCCTAGTCTGTCCCTAGATGGAAGATAGAGAAGATGTATAATGCAGATGGAAAAGGCAATGTATACAACACAGTATAAGATAGAAGTGAATAAGCACCATACAGAACAAATAACCACAGGTACTTAGCTGACAGGAGCCCGCTGCCTCACCAAACACCTCAGACAGGACAATAACCGGTGCCCATATAGAGGCAGGTCCGGAATAATTATACTTCCATTAAGTCTGATTGGCCGGCTAGGAGAAGCATCTCCCTATTGGCCAATCAGTCCATACACCACAGAAAATGTTGAAGCAGTGAAACTTAAACACTGAGGAATTTCTGACAAACGACACCTTAGGGGGTCTTCTGCAGTGACAAGATAGAAGCACTCCAGTGCCGAATGACACGATCACGTGGGCCGTGACATCATCCAGGCTCCCCTTCCTGATTGTGGCATGACCCTAGTCTGTGAGTGAGAGAGATCGGAAAATTACCTTGTGAACCCTTTGAGACCAGAAGCTCTTCTGATAATACGTTCTGTATACAGCGCCATTTTATAAGCAACGGAAAATAGATATATTATCCATAACGGATCGGTATTTGTAGCCTGGAGTGTGTCGTAATTTGCCGCATTTTCTGTGAAGTAGATGACTTTTCGGTTTTAAAGAATAACCTTAGTAGCTTTTCCCGCAGTTCTTGATGATAACCGACTGGGACTGATGATATTTTAAAACAGCATGAAGATGAGTTTACTCTGCAACTTCTTGAAAAGATCTCTTTCATGGCTGAAATTTCTTGAAAAACACACAAAAAAATGAAATCCAGAACGTCAGCATGAAAAGTAGTAGACTTTGTGCCGGAGCGAACATCTCATTTGTCAATACGAGCTGCCAACCCGGCTCGATGGGGAAAGAAAGTCCTCAATTTATTTTTCAGCTCGTAGCGTCTAACCACGTTTGCATAATTGTCAGTTCAAACATGAGTCCGGTTAATTTACCACACATTAGAGCCTATTACTGTTTTCCAAAGTCGGTCATTGAAACCGCGCACAACGGCTTTCGAGTTTTTCTTCATTCTTGCTTTTCAACTTTGGCCGAGTGGCTAAATGAGCTCTTACTTCACAGAGCGTTGTGTGATCTCATGAAGCTGGGAGGACGGTACAGATGTCTAATCTAATAGATAACGATCTGCTGGCTTTTCTTAATGATATCTTTTTGAAACGTGGAGGTGAAGTTTCAGAATGGCGGTCTTTAAGACATTAGGTACGACGAATCCCAAGAACACCTGGTTTAGGTTGTTAATTGCCTCCATTGTTCACCAAGGCTTGCTGGGTTGTGAGTGTTGTGAAGACCTCCCTGATCTGCATGTATAAACAGGGCAAGGTCTCTTCGTTTTGTCTACAAGACGAGGGCACAGAGAACTTGAGAAGGAGCACAAATTATTCATGGATTGATTTTTTGTTTAAACTGGCAGACTTCCACATATATTTTGCATAATGACTCCAGAGAATGCTCATGCAATTTCTTGAAATGTTTATATATTTTGCCAAGCAGTCTCACGCTGTTAAGTATTAGAAAATATCAGTAAGTTTTATCCAAAAGCTACCCAAATGCCAATCCAACTTTGAGCTCATATCTAGCAGTCGGATTACTGTAATTACACCAGCTGGTCGCGAAGCGGTACAATTAGACTCAATAGCGTAGGTAAAAGAGAAGGGGCCCCCATAGCAAATTTTAAAATGGGCCCCTTAACAGGTGTTGGATTTTGGCACCCAGGACAAAAGTGTCTAGAGTTTGTTTTCCCCATCCACTCCCTTTCCAAGACCCTTAAAGGGTTGTCTGTTTGTAAACTATTCATGGCCTATCCTCAAGATAAGGAATGAATAGAAGATTGGTGGAGTCCAATGCTTGGGACCCTTTCCGGTCAACTGTTTGCCAGGCCGGTGAACATGTGTACTGAACTGAATTTTGCAGAAAGCAGTGGCTAGACGTGGTATTGCAGGCCAAGTTCCCATTGCAATGACTGGGAGCATTGGCTGCAATACCAAGCCTGGCCACTACAGTATGAACACAGCTGCCTGTTTCCTGCAGAATTTAGCTTCGTGCACAAGCATGCTGGCCTGGCAAATAGCTCATCGGCCGGAGTTTCCAGGGAATAGACCCCAGGCAATCTACTACTGATGACTTATCCTGAGCTGGTTCCATCCATCCAGTGGAAATGGGAGTTGAATCCAACATCACTTGACCCCCTCTCTTCATGGCTCCTATAGGAGCTGCATGGACTGGCTTTATGGTATGTATGTCCTTGACTGGTCTTTACCTATAGCAGCCACCCTTCTAGCAGTAGACCAGCGCCATTGATATCTAAGAGAGACTGAAAGGCAAACCTTAAGCGGGCAAAAGAGCACAAAAATTGTATCACTTAGCAGTGGAAAAACATCCCCTGGTTAGATGGATTCAGATTTCTGTTGCCCCATGCTGATGGAAGGTCAGAATTTGGCACAACCAGTACGAATTAATAACCCCTTCCTGTCATCTGGTCAGAACACGTAAATACCTTCATCTAATCTGTGGCATCTGCAAGAAGTTTCCTGTCCACTTGGGTCAATATTCTTGCAGATGAATTGCATCACCTAGTGGAATCTACGCCATGACGAATTGCTCAAAGTCCTGAAGCCAAAGGAGGTCCAATGCGCTACTAGATTAGGGTCTCTAATAAAGTGTCAATTCAATGTATATGGAGTCTGTGTTGCCATTTCCTGTCTGGATTACCCCCACCAATGTATTTGGTATGTATATAATTATTTAAAAAGTATTAATAGTATTTCATACTAAGAGGCACACTGAAAGGATACTGTATTTTGTGAGCTCCCCTCCAAGCTTCAATCTGTTCACATAAAAAGTCAGAGCTTCCCACTGTAATCAGTTTTGTATTGAGCACTCTCCATGGGAGAAAAAGTGCTTAAGTTTAATTGTAACTTCTCAGTAGTGCAGTTGGGAAAAGAGGTTCTCTCTCAGCCAGACTAATTGGTGTTTTGGGCTAAACCAAGAACAGGAGCACTTGACAGAGCGAGGGAAGAAATATAGGTTGCAAGGTTTTTCCGAAAGTGCAACCTGCCGAAGTAAGGGATGAGGTCATGCGAGGACATGAGTGTAGATATGAGTTACCTGATTGCTTCATAGTGATTGGGACAGAAATACAAGCCCTACCATTATTTATTACTGATGAGAGCAGTGGAATTACAATGTAGCCGAGATTAAAGTGGAAATTCAGAAAAATCGATCTTCCGAAATGTTATATGGACAGAACAAAGGATAAAACTGGTGGATGTCTATTACCTTGCAAATGGAAGATAATGCAATGCCTGTGCAGTGCCACCAAGGCCTGTTAGAAGGTTGGGCATTGACCTATAGGGAAGCTATCTTCCAATAGCTGGTGCTGCAGAAACATTATACAGTCTCTCATTTGCATACCAAATTTCCCAGAGGAGCATTGCATGGCCTAAGTCTCCTCACACTTACTTGATACTCTCCACTAGGAGAACAGTACCCCTCTCGATCTACTAGCTTGGACATGCACCAGTTCCTCAGTATTATCCTATATAAAGCACCAAAAGTCACATGGGAACTTCCCAAGATAGTGTTCTGCATAGAATGCTATAGAAATAAATGATGCAAGCCTCATGTTAGAGATTGGTGTTGACATCTTCTAACAGTGCCAATGGTCTTCAGGACTTAAATGTAGGACATTGCATTCTTTGATGTCATCAATTCTGGTTTTTCTGCTTCTGCTCTAGGGTCTAGGGGTGGTTTCTTCTACACCCTCTAATTCTGGCATTTGGATACCTGCTATAATGGCTGTTTTGGGTTTGTGCAGTAATGAGCCTGGGAGAGATGTTTATATTATACTGTAGTTTAATAGTATTAATATGTTATCTTTTGGCACTCTCTAGTAGGAACAGAGTGTTGTTGCTTGTCATTTCCATCATTATTCTCATAGAGTTATATAAACCAATTCCCATTGGTTGCAGGGAATCATGTGGGAAGTCTGAGGGCTCAAGCACCATAGAGAGGTGCAGTGGCTCCTGGTATGATGTATTTTATGCCAGAAGAGAGATTGCAAGCATTGTCTACCTGCTGGGTGCTGAATTTATGTCCACAGGTATGGCCACAGGTATGGCCACATTGAAGTAAGACCTATGGTCTTTAGAAGCGAGGAGTTGATGCTTAGATGATGGAGTATCCCTGATACTGTAGGACGTCCATGACTGCTCAAGTGCTCCCTGCTGCCACTGGGATGTGTGCTTTTTTCGCTTCGAAGCCAGAGACAATTTATGCTATTGTTGGGGACTTATACTCAGTGAATGGCACACTGCGAAATTGAGGACTTTGCTATGAGAGCCTTCATTACAAGAACGTTTCCTACAGAACAGTGACTGTTACGGAGTGGAGGGTGAGTGAAACCCTGACGAGCCGTAATCCTCTGGGAACATTTGTTAAACATTTGCTCAAAGATTAATCCACAACCGGGTTTGATTTGGACCCATATAGAAGAATAGTAGCCAATCTGGGTAACGAGGGTGCAACGGACATTTTGCTACAAAGACTTTAACTTTCATTTTGCAGTGTTGTTTTAACTGAGTTTGTACTTCCAATACTTCGGACATCAGATAAATTGTTAAATAAAATGTTTTAAGCATATCACAAACTGAGCTAAGTCCAGTCTACTGTCCGTAATGGTGAAGGCCTGCAACCATGCTTACTACTTGGCCCATGGCACGGCAGCAGAACTACGTATTCGAACCCCAGAGACGACCCCATGGGAGGAAGATGAGACTACCTTGACGCTGCCGAAGCCTGCGAAGGCCTTGGACATGAGGCAGGCCGATGTAAGACCCCTATCTCTTGAACCTAGGAAGGGCCTTAACACCACCTCGAGGCCCCTCATTACAATTGCATGGCCTTGGTATTGAGCTTCTGACTTCTTCACTTTTTTTTACAAGAAATTGAGACCCCTTTTAAGTGTAATTTTCACCATCTTCAGCCAAGTGGATTCCTTCATTATATAGGGAGCTGTTCAGTTCAGGTGATTTCCTACTAAATCCCAAAAATATCTCTATGGACCCATTAAAACTTGTGCTGATTGATGACCAGCATGTCAGTCAGTTCACAACAGCAGAGGATCACTGGTATGTATACAAAGAGAATTAGGCGGCTTGCCATACTTTTGGGTAGGGCCAGACGAGTCTGTGGTGCGACAGAGGGTGGTGTCCTTTGGCCCTAGACCCTACTGGCCCCATAGCTGTAGCATGGTCTGCCTCCATTGGCATCATGTCACTGCTTCCCAGATAATAAAGTATAGTTTACTGTGCTGCAATTCATGAGAACAGCCATGAAAATGTATTCAGCACAAAGCACTGCCTTTCCGTTCTCCCTGGATATACTTGCTATACATAAGTGTCATGGGTGGTGAATGTGAGAATACGATGCAGACCATGGAGTTACAAAAATAGCAACTTTTTTTTATAACTAATAAGCTGCAAAGGAAATTGGCTATGCAATTTTAAAAACAGTTGAAAAAACACGGAACCTATCTGGTTCCGTTACACAAACCTCACTTTCACCAACTAGAAAGGCTGACGCCTAGCAATTATGTACAATACGATAGCAATGGTTAATCGCACTGGCAGCAATACACAGCAAAGAAAAAACAGGGCAATTTTTCAGCAACTAACAAAGCAGTGATCGTGGCTTGCTGCCATCATTTGTAAATAATGGAAGATCTGACCGCAACTAGTGGTTTCACTGTAAACTCTCAAAGCAGGTGGCCGAAAGTCCCAGGCTCGTTTAAGGCATAAACCTAGTCCTTTTACTAAGTTTTGCAGCCATGAATTCACTAATGTACTATGGAACAATGCTATATGAATAGCAGGCCTGAGTAGTCCCTAACAGTCTCTATACATGCGCAGACGCTTGACTTTTATTGAGGCCGGCCTCACTTACAATCCATTGAGGTTGTAATCCTCACTGTCCTCTTATGCAACTGGTCCAATAGCACAGTATAGAGCTTTCTTTTTTGGTACTATGGGCCTTTGTCCTCTCCGTCTCTATTGCAGCCCCCTGGTGGATTTAGGCAGTGGCCAGCAGACCACTGTGTCTTGGCAACTCTTTTGCAGCCCTTACTGATCAGCCTGCTGTCCAAAAGTCCCTACACACTATTGCTCCAGCCACTCAGACTCAGCAGCACCCTGTGCTGCTCCTCCATGGACTACTGCTGGCTCTCCTGTACCAGCACCTAACACGCCAGATCCCTGCTTCCTCTTTGCTGCTAACACCTTGTGGTGCAGCTAGAAATCTCTTTTGATATGGCTCAAGAAAGTTCAGATAAACACTTCAGGGGGGGAGGGCATCCCCACTACTCCCTACAGTGGGGAGGTCTCTTATGCGATGATGCGCTAATTGCATCACTGCTACATCACAGAAGGGACAGGGTTTCCTTCTATTTCTTGCCCAGAACTCCAGGAATCAGCACTGTCAGTTCTGTACTTGGACTAGGGTAGGAATGGCGACAAATCCCCGCAGCCAGAGCTGCCATGGTATAAGATGTAGCGTGGGGACAGCGCTCCCCCTTACATAAGTGCAAAATTTTGTAGCCTTTTACTGCCACTAGGGGGCTATCTGTATGTAGATCCTAAACTGCTTAATATGAGCCACAGACTTCTAGGCTCGCCCCCTAGTGGTGACAACAGGCAGTTAATATTTTTCCTTATGCTGCCAGTACGGACTTGTTAAATAATGGCTTGTGATGGAAATTATAAGACATTAATCTGTGTACAGTCCACGTCGCCCCCTACAACGACCTTTTGGGTGAAATGTCCTTATATTATAATCTCCGTCATACACATTTTTGAGATACGTCTTTGTTTTTCAGCAAAATGGCCCCCTTCCCACGCATTTCCATCACTATGTCTGGTGTGGGTTCTGTAGAGCAGCTACCATTT